>NC_058107.1:36086499-36386499 GCF_914725855.1 Thunnus albacares | reverse complement strand
CGTAACCCTAACCCCCTAACCCTGACCCTAAACCTAACCCCCTAACCCAAACCCTAACCCCAACCCCACCCAGACTTTGGAACAATCTCCTCACTTCCATCAGATCAGCTAAATCTGTTGACTGTTTAAAAAAAAACACCTAAAAACCTACTTTTTTTAGAATCGCTTTCTCATAACATTTCATAAATTCAAGCGTGTGCTCTGGGTGATGACTGTATACTTGCGGTGTTCGTATGTCTGTATGTGTTCTTGAATGTGTCTTTCATGGTTTTTTGTGTCCTATTTTCTTTGTGTCCCAATGTCACTGTAAAGCACTTTGTAACCTGTGTTAAAAAAGGTGCTTTTTAAATAAAGTTTTACTTACTTACTTACATTTAGTCTTTTTAGCATCAAATTCCCTCTTTGTGTTTCCCTGATGAGCTGCGGTGGAAGTATAGTAACAAAAAGAGGGGCATGTGTTCACAAATATTGTGAATCCGTCCTTTAACACATGATGGACGGTAGAGACGGAAAGATGTCCATTTTAACGACTTGCAAACATTCACATCATCAACACGTTTAGCATCTGGTTACAGAGTCTGTGATGTAAATATAACAACATATTAATTATATGTTGGTATAATTAGTCAACATTTAACATCAGTCTTTGGCAGCCATGTTTGTTTGGTTTTCAGACACTTCTGTATTATTAAGTTCCAAGTCGGAAACTCGTAACTACAGTAACTCTGATATGATGTGAATGTGTTGTTAACCTGCTGAACTCAGTAAAGTGTCAATATCATTGTACTTAAATGAGAAAATTGATTGATTTATTGGAATATACGATATATAACAAAAGTTATATCACTAAAATGTGAAGTTATTACAAATCCTGTCAATTTAATACAATTTTATGTTCTTAGACAAAAGGCAAGAAGAATGAAGTCAATTCATTTGAAAAACAGAATGTTTGACTAATTAAAGGATAATAAAAGATCCATATTTATAATATATGTCAGTATTTGGTATTCCTGCCCTTATATTTGATGACAGATTCTGTTGCACTGAAATTGTACTTTATTGTCTGTATTTTCAGTGTAGTCTCACCTGTTTGTTTTACAAATAAGATCAAATACACCTTAAAATACCTACAATTATTGTAAGATGATACAACACATGTTAGTGATGTTGCACAAGTGTGGTTTTGTTTTGTTTACCACAGCTGAACTCTTCGTCATTAGAACAACAAGTAGCCCAAATTATCTCAACACACCCAAAAAACTATTTTTACTCACCAGATTAAGTAAAAAGTTTAGAAAAACAAAACATTTTGCAACACAGTGTACACCCTCTCTTGCATTATTTCCTGCTTTTGGTCACATCATGTGTGTCAGTTTGGCCGAGCAGATCTAAAATAAACATCACATGGGTATGAACCTTTCCCTACGGTGCCATCCTCAGGACAAACTTAATATTTTTACCCCACTAGTGGCAAAGAACTCAGAATAGCAAAGTTGTTCTATGTTTTAATATAAATCCAGTGACATATATGTAGTTTTTTGGTGTGTAAGCAGTGAAGTTCTGCTGCCTCAACATGTGCACTTTATACAACAAGTTAAAAAGATCTGATCTGTAACTAAAAAACACCCTTAAGTACAAGGTAAAGTTATTTTTATCTTTTTAAATGTTCTTTTTAAATGTGACTGTTCCACTTATCTACATCCATGTGTGGCAGGTAGATGCACAACGTCCAGATGAAAGAAGTAAAGATACAGAAAACAGATAAACTGATCAAATAAAGTGAAAATATTCTGTAATTTAGCAGCTGGGTTCAGTCTAGTCAGAAATCTCTCAGGGTGACAGAGTTTACGTTGTCTTTTAAGTTCATCATGTGATATTTAAGTTACACAAAAAGACCATCACATGTGTTTGTACGTTAATATGTTGTTCTATTATAAACGATGTTCTCTTGAACGAGGCATTCAACCCATAATTACTGTCTTTCACATTCACACATGCTGAGTAGAGAAAATACAAGACAGGAAATTGCCAAATGTTCCTCATTTGTTTAATTTTTTTTTTTCTCTCAAAAGCAAAATTTCAACTCGTCTCTGCTCATCTTTTCTTTTTCTTATAGAAAAATTGAAACAAAAAAGAAAATCGCCTTGTACAAACATTTAAAAATGACTAACAGCAAAAAAAAAAAACAACAACAAACAAAATAGAGAAATTAAACAAATAAACAAAAGAAACGCTGTACAGATTAGTAAAGAAAACGGGATTCACTCCTTTCTCTGTGTGTGTGTGTGTGTGTCTGCTTCAGTGCTGTTTGACACTGTGCAGTGAAATACAGCAGTAAACAAGCTTTCTGATTACACTCTCCATTCACACACACACACACACTCTCACACACTCACTCTGTCACTCACACACACACACCAACACACACTCAGCTGGCAGAGGAGTGCGTTACTGCTGCTGTAGACAAAAACAGACAAGTTCATTGATGTGTTTTTTTTTTTTTAAGGTTTCATGACCTTTCGTGGGTCATTGAAACCTGTTAAAATATCAAGTTAATGGATGTCAGACACACACAAAAAAAACAAACAAAAAAATTTCCCCCTTTTTTGTCCTGAAAAACTGATTTTTTCCTTGCAGTGGTTTTCGCCCGGCAACAGAAAAACAAACAGAGAATTTGAAGCCTTTTACAAGACTGACGGTCGTGTTTCTGTTGAAGCTCTGATTTAAAAAAAAAAAAAAAACAAGAAGTGAGACAGACACACAAAAATTATACATAGCATTCCCCCCCCCCCCCCCCCACCGTTCCAAGACACGGTGACAGAGTCCTCAGTGGAGCCGAGTAGAGTTTAAACAGGCCGAGAGGGTTTCACTGAGGAGAGGAAGCAAAGAGACGAGAGTATTACGGTAACGTCTGGTTAGCGGAGTGATTCACAAGTCAGACAGCCACTCACTTATATCGTACAGAAACACATTATGAGGCTGGGACCAGATCTCTCTCCCCAACGTGTAGTCTTTCACTTTGGCTGTCACTTTGAGCTTGGCTACCGGGATGAAGATGCCCTTACAGGAGATGACTGTATCGTCACTGAAGATGCAAAAGACAGAGAAGAAAGAGAAGGAGGGAAATCATCTTGATGAAGACATGAGGGCGTTTGCTCGACATGAATTACAGTGTTGAGTGTTTACCTGCTGAAGATCAGAGAGGCGTCAGACTCAGTGGCGCCGTCAGACTGACCCCACTCACATGTCACAGATCTGTTTGACATCTGGTAGTAACAAGACATGTTCAGGGTCTCTGCAGGGAAACAACAAGAGCAACAGTGTCATAATGTGTCATGTACAATACTGTGCAAAACGTTCTTCCTCATAATGCAGTCGATCATGGAGGTGTCTGATTGGTCCTAAAGTTATTCTGCAGCAGGACAACGAGTCCAAACATCCAGCCAGAGTCATTAAGAACTATCTTCATCGACAAGGAGAACAAGGATGCAACAGATGGTCTCTGATATCTCAACATCACAGAGTCAGTCTGGGATTAACATGAACAGACAGAAGCAGCCGAAACGCCGAAACCCACAGAAGGGGAACTGCTGCTGTTTTAAAGGCAAAGCTGTGTGGTGGAGGCTGCTTTCTCCTTTATCAAACGGATGTACCAGTGAATGTGCAAAGACAGCATTTATATCAAAAAGGGAAGTTAATCAGAAGGCTAATCAGTAATATATAATATTTTGGTTCTGTGTGAGGTGATTAAAAGGTCATTAAGCACATTTTCATTCTGAGAAAAGTGGAAGAGACATTATTATCTCTAAGCCACGTGCAACTGATACATTTTAGAGAAGTGTGAGACACCATTGTGTCTAAGATGAATCATACTTGAATCGCTACCAAAGCGTCAAGGTCACTAATGAACTCAGCGATAATGGCAGAATAGTTTTGAATATGGTTATAAAAAAACGAGGTGGAGTCTTAGGTGGGATTGTTTCATGATTTTGCAGCAGGTATCAAGGCCTCGGTTTGCTTCGTATTGCTCTTTATGAACAGTAAACCTATTCAGGTTGAACTCTACCGGCTTCAAGTGTATATTTTGAGTCTTTCTCTTGCAAGTTTTGAGTTGAATGATGAAGTTGTGGTTGACCTGAAGATTTCTCATGACAGCAAATATCAATTTACTTTCAGGTTTTGTAAACGAACTATAATAGCAGGATTTCACTTCTTTTTCTCCTTCTTTACTCGAAATATAAACTTCTTAAATCCATCTGTTCCAATCAGATCTGATAATATGATCTAATGTTAGTTCGAGGAGGAAGTAACTTTACAAAGAAGCGTTCAGAGCAGGTTGAAGCCCTGACTTTTGACTTTCAGGGAGCATTTTTACACAATCTTTCAATCTATGACCATGTTGAACATTATATTCCAACATTATAACTCTTTAACATCCTTATTGAGCTCAGTGCAGTACTTTGCACCTCACTACTGGAATAAACTGCAACACAGCTTGAAGTTAGAGAGTTTTACTAGCTGATGTCTTTATCAATAACATTTATGATTGTTAATTAGTGAGTGTGTCTTATCGTGTGTATATGTGACTTGGTTTCAGATCTCTCTCTCACACACAGATCTTGATCTCAATGAGATTTCCTGAATAAATAAAGCTGAACTAACTTATTAAGTTCTGTAACAAGACGACTGAGTTTACCGTCAAGTCATTATTTATGTGTAGGACTATATTTGAACTGTCAAACTGAGGTCAGAGTTTCTTTATCTTTTGAACAAACTGAAGCGATAGAAGCCACTGAAAAACAAGATAAAAACCGACAATGATAAGAACAACCAAGTGTGTCGACTCACGCAGTATAGATGTAGACGGTCGGGGGTTGCAGTCTCTGAAGTCGGTGACACACACTTTGTCATCCTTCTCACACAGGTTCAAGTCAGTGTCCTTCACTGTCACCTCTGACACACAAACACACAGAAAACTAGAGTTAAGATTCACACTAGAAGTACATCTGTGGATTCTGCTTATCAGCATGAGAAACCTCCGTCATGAGTCTTTGACAATCTAAACCTTTATTTTAAGATATATGACCTTGAGCATGTTATAAATTAAAGCAGACATCTAGACACCATATCTGTTTCTACATTACATCTTAAATGTGGATTAATTCAGTGTCAGGATCAAGATCCAGATGTTTTTCTATTTTCTTGTGAAATACTGGATCGTTTTATTCTTTCAAGCCTCTAAAATAATTCAAATTTAACATTCAGAGAAAGGAAAATCACTCAGTTGATACATATCTGATTTAACCTGTCACAAGTTGTTTCATTTTACAGGAACAAAAGCCATAAAAGGTTGGAAACTGGACTTGAGCATGAACATAAAAACACTTTAGTTTGGTAGAAACAGGAGGAGAAACGTGTAAAAACATCAAACCTCTGCTGCTGAATTTAAAGATAATTTGTAAAGAATTCACAGCTGAAAAGCAAAATGAAAGACTTGACTCAGATAACAATGACAGACAGCATTAATATAAGTTACATCTTCTGTTTAGAAGCTTAATTTAAAGTTGTTTTCCTTCTGAAAAGCAGTTCTTTCATTGTTAAACTAAATCTAGATCTATCGCATTAAATATCTGAGAAAGCTAATTGTTCTAGAGTAAAAAAAAAAAAATCCTATAACTTAATTAATTCAAAACACACAGCTCTTCTAATGAAAAGCTTTGTGGGTAACTCACTATGAGAGGAGACACAGAGGAGGCTCACAACTGTCCAAGCAGAAAGCTGTTTAAGACACCACATATCCATCTTCACTGCTAACACAAAAATAAATAACAAAGCCAGCTCTTCCCTGTCATCCAAAAACCATGTTCTGCAGCCACGTTTTTCCCTTATTTAAATGAACTAAAGACAAACTAACACCAACACGTGTCATTTATATGTCTGATGGGTTAAATTTGCATATGAGGAAGTGGTCGATGAACTCAGCTCAACCCTCTACAGAGTCTGTTGTCGGGAAATTGCTCCATGCTTGTAAGTGACACCCGTCAGATGTGTGTATGAAAAGAAACCACTGCTGGTCCACAGCCTCCTATGCAAACAAAACTTGCGCAATTAAAATGTGGTGAACGGCAGCTCTGGGATGAGAAAAACACTATAATTTACAGTTACGCAGTTTATGTTTACAACCAGTTTTGCCAGATATCACTGACAAAAAGTAGGACAATCACAGGCTAGAGCCCAACCTGATAATCATAAAAGTAGCCCAATTACCTATAGTGGCTTCCAGTCTTCTGTTTTATCAGTATAATTAGACTCAACACCACAGTTACAATAATGAAAAATTTATTTAAAGGTTTTCACTCGTATGAACAGCTGTTACATGTGTTTTATCACAGACGTGACAGAATAATTACTGGAAAAGGAAGAAAGTTTCAGTTTACTTGTAATAAAGTAAAATAATGTTTGGTTTAGACAGTCATCGGTTGTCTTTGCGTGTTGAGCTGATGCTTCATTTAAAGGACGAGTTCACAGTTTTTCAAGTGTGTCTTAAAACAGTGATTCCTCAACTGGTGGGTCGCGATCAAAAATAATATTTAATGCGCATCTGATGTTGGACTTGTCTTTTATTTTGAAAAAATAAATATTTTGACAGACATGCGTCAGAGATGTGCAGCAGTATTGCGCCGTAACCATCATTTGATTGACGTTCACTTTAAGTTTGTGTTGCTGTTCGGAGGCAAATATGACGTATGTGTATATATATACATACATACATACACATATATATGTACTTATGTTAAAAAAAAGATGATATACGTGTGTTTCCAAGGATATTTTTGAAAAAATAAATTTGCTTGGTTTGAATTCTATAACAGTGGGTCGCGACTTGGGAAAATGTGGGTCCCAGGGTGAGACCAGTTGAGAACCCGTCTTAAAACAGCAGTCAGGTGTCCATATGAACAGTGAAAGAGGTTTTCCTTGCTGTAATCATTCCTCCTCTTCATACTGGATATTAAAATCCTTTAAATGTGCTTTCAGTGTAAGTGATGGAAGCTGAAATCCACAGTGTGTCCACACAGTCATTTAAAAGTTGATGTGAAGCTTATATGAGGCTTCAGCAGTCTGAGTTAGTCATATCAAGTGGATATCTTCATTTTTTCCCCATCTCGATTACTGTAACTCCCTTTTCACTTTCCTTAGCTGAGCTGACCTCTCACGTCTTCAGCTTGTACTAAATGCAGTGACGAGGCTATTAACTAGGACTGGCTGCAGATCCCACATCACTCCTGTTTTAGTGAAGTTCAGGATTGATTTCAAGATTCTCTTAATCACTTATAAGGCCTCACACGGTTTAGCTCCTGCATATATATCCGAGCTACTGAGCCCGTATACAACCATGCGGTCACTTAGGTCTTCCAACCAAAACCTGTTGGCCGTACCAGGTGCCAAACTAAAAACCAAAGGCGACTGTGCTTTTGTATACCCTAACCCCCTAACCCTAAACCTAACCCCAACCCTGACCCTAACCCTAACCATAACCCAAACCCTGACCCCAACCCCACCCAGACTTTGGAACAATCTCCTCACTTCCATCAGATCCCCAACTCCAACCCCAACCCTGACCCTAACCCTAACCCAAACTCTAACCCTAACCCTAACCAGACTTTGGAACAATCTCCCCACTTCCATCAGATCCCCAACCCCAACCCCAACCCTGACCCTAACCCTAACCCAAACTCTAACCCTAACCCTAACCAGACTTTGGAACAATCTCCCCACTTCCATCAGATCCCCAACCCCAACCAAACCCTGAGCCTAACCCCGACCCTAAACCTAACCCTAACTCCGACCCTAACCCTGACCCCACCCCACCCCACCCCACCCAGACTTTGGAAAAATCTCCCCACTTCCATCAGATCCCCAACCCGAACCATAACCCTGACCCTAACCCCGACCCTAGCCCTAGCCCCAACCATAACCCTGACCCTGACCCTAAACCTAACCCCAACCCAAACCCTAACCCCGACCCAAACCCAAACCCCGACCCTAACCCTGACCCCAACCCCACCCAGACTTTGGAACAATCTCCCCACTTCCATCAGATCCCCAACTCCAACCAAACCCTAACCCTAACCCTAACCCTGACTCTAAACCTAACCCCAACCCTAACCCTGACCCTAAACCTAACCCCAACCATAACCCTGACTGTAACCCCAACCCTAACCCTAAACCTAACCCCAACCCAAACCCTAACCCCGACCCAAACCCTAACCCCGACCCTAACCCTGACCCCAACCCCACCCAGACTTTGGAATAATCTCCCCACTTCCATCAGATCCCCAACTCCAACCAAACCCTGACCCTAACCCCGACCCTAAACCTAACCCTAACTCCGACCCTAACCCTGACCCCACCCCACCCAGACTTTGGAAAAATCTCCCCACTTCCATCAGATCCCCAACCCGAACCATAACCCTGACCCTAACCCCGACCCTAGCCCTAGCCCCAACCATAACCCTGACCCTAAGCCCAACCCTAAACGTAACCCCAACCCCCTAACCCTGACCCTAAACCTAACCCCGACCCTAAACCTAACCCTAACCCCCTAACCCTGACCTTAACCCTAACCCTAAACCTGACCCCAACCCCAACCCCTTAACCCTTACCCCGACCCTAACCCCAACCCCCTAACCCTAACCCTGACCCTAAACCTAACACTAACCCTAACCCCAACCATAACCCTGACCCTAAACCTAACCCCAACCCTAATCCTGACCCTAAACCTAACCCCAACCATAACCCTGACTGTAACCCCAACCCTAACCCTAAACCTAACCCCAACCCAAACCCTAACCCCGACCCAAACCCAAACCCAAACCCTAACCCCGACCCTAACCCTGACCCCAACCCCACCCAGACTTTGGAACAATCTCCCCACTTCCATCAGATCCCCAACTCCAACCAAACCCTAAACCTAACCCCAACCCCCTAACCCTGACCCTAAACCTAACACTAACCCTAACCCCAACCATAACCCTGACCTTAAACCTAACCCCAACCATAACCCTGACTGTAACCCCAACCCTAACCCTAAACCTAACCCCAACCCAAACCCTGACTGTAACCCCAACCCTAACCCTAAACCTAACCCCAACCCAAACCCCGACCCAAACCCTAACCCCGACCCTAACCCTGACCCCAACCCCACCCAGACTTTGGAACAATCTCCCCACTTCCATCAGATCCCCAACTCCAACCAAACCCTGACCCTAACCCCGACCCTAAACCTAACCCTAACTCCGACCCTAACCCTGACCCCACCCCACCCAGACTTTGGAAAAATCTCCCCACTTCCATCAGATCCCCAACCCGAACCATAACCCTGACCCTAACCCCGACCCTAGCCCTAGCCCCAACCCTAACCCCAACCCTAAACGTAACCCCAACCCCCTAACCCTGACCCTAAACCTAACCCTGACCCTAAACCTAACCCTAACCCCCTAACCCTAATCCTAAACCTAACCCCGACCCTAAACCTAACCCTAACCCCCTAACCCTGACCTTAACCCTAACCCTAAACCTGACCCCAACCCCTTAATCCTTACCCTGACCCTAAACCTAACCCCAACCCCCTAACCTTAACCCTAAACCTAACCCCAACCCCCTAACCCTAACCCTGACCCTAACCCTAAACGTAACACTAACCCTAACCCCAACCATAACCCTGACCCTAACCCCAACCATAACCCTGACTGTAACCCCAACCCTAACCCTAAACCTAACCCCAACCCAAACCCTGACTGTAACCCCAACCCTAACCCTAAACCTAACCCCAACCCAAACCCTAACCCCGACCCAAACCCTAACCCTGACCCCAACCCCACCCAGACTTTGGAACAATCTCCCCACTTCCATCAGATCCCCAACTCCAACCAACCCCCTAACCTCAACCCTAAATCTAACCCCAACCCCCTAACCCTAACCCTGACCCTGACCCTAACCCTAAACCTAACACTAACCCTAACCCCAACTCCCTAACCCCGACCCTAAACCTAAACCTAACCCTAACCCCCTAACCCAAACCCTAACCCCAACCCCACCCAGACTTTGGAACAATCTCCTCACTTCCATCAGATCCGCTAAATCTGTTGACTATTTAAAAAAAAAACACCTAAAAACCTACTTTTTTTTTCAGAATCGCTTTCTCATAACATTTCATAAATTCAAGCGTGTGCTCTGGGTGATGACTGTATACTTGCGGTGTTCGTATGTCTGTATGTGATCTTGAATGTGTCTTTCATGGTTTTTTGTGTCCTATTTTCTTTGTGTCCCAATGTCACTGTAAAGCACTTTGTAACCTGTGTTAAAAAAGGTGCTATATAAATAAAGTTTTACTTACTTACTTACATTTACAGTCTTTTTAGCATCAAATTCCCTCTTTGTGTTTCCCTGTTGAGCTGCGGTGGAAGTATAGTAACAAAAAGAGGGGAATGTGTTCACAAATATTGTGAATCCATCCTTTAACACATGATGGACGGTAGAGACGGAAAGATGTCCATTTTAACGACTTGTAAACATTCACATCATCAACACATTTAGCATCTGGTTACAGAGTCTGTGGTGTAAATATAACAACATATTAATTATATGTTGGTATAATTAGTCAACATCAGTCTTTGGCAGCCATGTTTGTTTGGTTTTCAGACACTTCTGTATTATTAAGTTCCAGGTCGGAAACTCGTAACTACAGTAACTCTGATATGATGTGAATGTGTTGTTAACCTGCTGAACTCAGTAAAGTGTCAATATCATTGTACTTAAATGAGAAAATTGATTGATTTATTGGAATATACGATATATAACAAAAGTTATATCACTAAAATGTGAAGTTATTACAAATCCTGTCAATTTAATACAATTTTATGTTCTTAGACAAAAGCCAAGAAGAATGAAGTCAATTCATTTGAAAAACAGAATGTTTGACTAATTAAAGGATAATAAAAGATCCATATTTATAATATATGTCAGTATTTGGTATTCCTGCCCTTATATTTGATGACAGATTCTGTTGCACTGAAATTGTACTTTATTGTCTGTATTTTCAGTGTAGTCTCACCTGTTTGTTTTACAAATAAGATCAAATACACCTTAAAATACTACAATTATTGTAAGATGATACAACACATGTTAGTGATGTTGCACAAGTGTGGTTTTGTTTTGTTTACTACAGCTGAACTCTTCGTCATTAGAACAACAAGTAGCCCAAATTATCTCAACACACCCAAAAAACTATTTTTACTCACCAGATTAAGTAAAAAGTTTAGAAAAACAAAACATTTTGCAACACAGTGTACACCCTCTCTTGCATTATTTCCTGCTTTTGGTCACATCATGTGTGTCAGTTTGGCCGAGCAGATCTAAAATAAACGTCACATGGGTATGAACCTTTCCCTACGGTGCCATCCTCAGGACAAACTTAATATTTTTACCCCACTAGTGGCAAAGAACTCAGAATAGCAAAGCTGTTCTATGTTTTAATATAAATCCAGTGACATATATGTAGTTTTTTGGTGTGTAAGCAGTGAAGTTCTGCTGCCTCAACATGTGCACTTTATACAACAAGTTAAAAAGATCTGATCTGTAACTAAAAAACACCCTTAAGTACAAGTTATTTTTATCTTTTTTAAATGTTCTTTTTAAATGTGACTGTTCCACTTATCTACATCCATGTGTGGCAGGTAGATGCACAACGTCCAGATGGAAGAAGTAAAGATACAGAGAACAGATAAACTGATCAAATAAAGCGAAAATATTCTGTAATTTAGCAGCTGGGTTCAGTCTAGTCAGAAATCTCTCAGGGTGACAGAGTTTACGTTGTCTTTTAAGTTCATCATGTGATATTTAAGTTACACAAAAAGACCATCACATGTGTTTGTACGTTAATATGTTGTTCTATTATAAACGATGTTCTCTTGAACGAGGCATTCAACCCATAATTACTGTCTCTCACATTCACACATGCTGAGTAGAGAAAATACAAGACAGGAAATTGCCAAATGTTCCTCATTTGTTTAATTTTTTTTTTTCTCTCAAAAGCAAAATTTCAACTCGTCTCTGCTCATCTTTTCTTTTTCTTATAGAAAAATTGAAACAAAAAAAAAATTGCCTTGTACAAACATTTAAAAATGACTAACAGCAAAAAAAAAAAAACAACAACAAACAAAATAGAGAAATTAAACAAATAAACAAAAGAAACGCTGTACAGATTAGTAAAGAAAACGGGATTCACTCCTTTCTCTGTGTGTGTGTGTGTGTGTGTGTGTCTGCTTCAGTGCTGTTTGACACTGTGCAGTGAAATACAGCAGTAAACAAGCTTTCTGATTACACTCTCCATTCACACACACACACACACACACACACACTCACTCTGTCACACACACACACACACACACACACACACACAAACACACACTCAGCTGGCAGAGGAGTGCGTTACTGCTGCTGTAGACAAAAACAGACAAGTTCATTGATGTGTTGTTTTTTTTTTTTTAGGTTTCGTGACCTTTCGGGGTCATTGAAACCTGTTAAAATATCAAGTTAATGGATGTCAGACACACACAAAAAAAACAAACAAAAAAATTTCCCCCTTTTTTGTCCTGAAAAACTGATTTTTCCTCGCAGTGGTTTTCGCCCGGCAACAGAAAAACAAACAGAGAATTTGAAGCCTTTTACAAGACTGACGGTCGTGTTTCTGTTGAAGCTCTGATTTAAAAAAAAAAACAAGAAGTGAAACACACACACAAAAATTATACATAGCATTTCTCCCCCCTTCCCTCCCTCCCCTCCCCCCCCGCTGGCCCTCTCTGGTCAGATGAGACGGTCAGATGATTTCAAGAACATTATGACGACGCTACAATCTCAAGAAAAACATCCCAAAAAAAAAAAAAAAAAACTGACTTATTGTTGGATTTAAAGTATAAAAAGCTGCAGCAGAAGTATTAGGAGTCATATCATCATAGTGTAAGTGAAATCATTAACATGTAAGAGATAATATTGTCTTTTTTTCCATCATCTGTAATGCAGGTATGAGAGCTACAGGTTGGGGGGTGAGGAGGGGGGGGGGGGGGGGGGGAGGGGCCTCCCAAGTCCTGAGATATTTGATCTGGTGCGAAATCTCTCAGGACTTCTGGGAATCTGTGTTGTGCAGCAGCTGTTTATGATAAATGTGTTTTGACATGAACGCAGCTCAGACGAACGGAGCTGCGGGTCAGAAGTGTGTGTTTATATATATATATATATATATATATATATAAAATAAAAAAAATAATAAATTCTGTTTTCTTTGCTTCGCTGAGTGTTTTCAGCAAACATTCCTAAGCTTAAACACCTGCAGAATATGAGATACAGTAACTATGATTTCATGTGAGATGTTATGAGAAAAGTTTTTGACCCCGACTTGAGTTTGGTTTTAAATTCATTTATCTGACATGATAAAAAAAAAAAAAACCTCCTGTTAAATCCCATGTTTGATGAAACAGCTTGAAAACACTTGACCGCCTTTGATTTTAGAGGCGAAATTCAGCTTAATGATTCTTTCTGTTTATAACATTATGTAAGATGGACGTTTTTAAAAAAAATGGCTTCTTGTAATTGACAGCTTGAAGAGAAGCGAGTATTCAAGAGTTTGATGGTTAAATTGTTAGTAGTTTCGCCTGGATTTTTTTATAAATCGTTACAATACAATAAAAAGACGCACAAAAAAAGAGAGTTTTCATACGTGAGCTGCTTTAAGTGCTCTTCTGACTGGTGTGTGTGAACGCTTTCGTGGGTTCGAATCAGCTGCAAGTTGGACACAAAAAAAGACTCCATTTCCTCCGTGGTCCGTCCTGGATTTCAGTAGTAGCGGCAGTTTTTTTTTTCTGCTTCGCTGCCGCTTTTAAAAAACGACGTACTCAGAAAACGTCGGCTAATCGGCAGCCTTAAAAAAAAAAACCCCCCGGTTGAATCTTTGAATGCCCTTCATTTCCTTCTCTTCGCATGTGCAGATGTGTTTTTCTTATTTCGACGTTTAAAAGGCATCACTTTGGTTCAAGCGTATTGCTTCATTACATCCATTATGACTCATATTTGTCTTTTTTTTTCTTTCCCCACTTCTGCTCTTTCTGTCTGAGGGCAGAAAACAGACTGGATTATGATTCAACCGGACACACAGCTGCTGATGCTGAATTATGGCAGTTAACGGGAACCTTTTCTATCACCGTCTCTCTTGAGTGAATCATTTAAGTTCATGATTAGGAGGGCGGGAGAGAGGTGCGTAGGGTCAGGAGAAGAAACACATTTAGCAGGAAAAAAAAAAAGACAAAAGACAACTGTTCAAACCAAAAAAATCGTGATTAGAAAAAAAGAAAGAAGCACCCACATCTGCCCAGTGACCACAGCACTGAAAAGTCCCAGCGCTTGAAAAATCTGTGGACTGGCTGTTATTAGAGTTCTCCCTGTTCAAGGTCTCAGCCAGGACAGCCTTCCAAGCTTCCCAAAGTTGATGAAAGCAGTCAGTATTTACCCGAGCCAAGCCGAGCCGAGCCGAGCTAATCCGGGATGAACCAAACTGGTTTCATGATGAGTCCGAGTGTGTTTGTCTGTGTGTGTGTGTGTATGGCAGTATATATGTTTATATATGTGTGTGTGTATGTATGTGTGTGTGTTATTTGTTGCGCAGCAGCTCCAGCTGATCCTGGTATTCGGTGAATAGTCTCTGGAATCGCAGGTTTTCACCGATGACGGGTAACACTTCCCGCAGCAGCTCCCGCTTCCGTAAACCCTGAAAAAACACAGAAAACAATGAAGAGAGACAGTTCATAACAAGATGTCTGTGTGTAGAGCAGCTGAGATCCTTTACTGAAGTAAAACTACCAATACAGCCACGGAAAATACTCCATTACAAGTAAAAAGTGCATGAAAAAAATCCTACTACAGTAAAAGTACATAAGTATTATGAGCTTGATGTAGTTAAAGTATTGCAGTAAAAGTACATAAGTATTATGAGCTTGATGTAGTTAAAGTATTGCAGTAAAAGTACATAAGTATTATGAGCTTGATGTAGTTAAAGTATTGCAGTAAAAGTAGTGGTTTGGTCCCTCTGACTGATATATTATTATATATGACATCATTAGATTATTAATAGTGAAGCATCAGTGTTAGAGCAGCATGTTACTGTTGTAGCTGCTGGAGGTGGAGCTAGTTTACACTACTTTATATACAGTTAGCTAGTTTAGTCCAGTGGTTCCCAACCTAGGGGTCGGGCCCCTCCAAAGGGTCACCAGATAAATCTGAGGGGTGGTGAGATGATTAATGGGAGAGGAAAGAAGAAAAAACAAAGTTCTGATACACAAATCTGTTTTCAGTTTTTGGACTTTTTCTCTAATCTTTGATTTTTGCTGAAATATTGGATCATTTGAACATTTATTGAAATGAAAGCATGTGAGAAGTTTAGAGGGAAAAATCACTATTTGGTGGAGCTGTTAACAACTCATAGACATGTGAAATGTGACCCCGACTACACACTACTTTTTGTAATACGTCAAAAGCCAAAAAGGTTGGAAACCACTGGTTTCATCTTTAACAATGTGTTGTATTTTAAAAGCTTGTTATATTATCCATTGTGTCAAATCTTCATCTGAAAAGTAACTAAAGCTGTCAAATAAATGTAGTGGAGTAGAAAGTACAATATTTCCCTCTGAAATGTAGAAAGTAGCATCACATGGAAATACTCAAGTAAAGTACAAGTACCTCAAAATTGTACTTAAATACAGAACTTGAATAAATGTACTTAGTTACTTTCCACCACTGGTAGGGGGTGATTAAGCTAACTCATTAGCTTCGTTCAGACAGGACTAGATCATTATTATTCCATTTTATTCAACAGGGAAACAGAGAATGAAGAATAAGGCTTCATTCAGACCAACATGCTTAAAAACTGCAGCCGTCATTCATCTGAACGGATCCAGTCTGACAACACAGTGGAGCTAAAACCGGGCTCAACTTTTACTGCGACGCAACGTGACGTCATCCAATCACATACATGCAAGCGCACATACCTGGTGGATTTACTGCGTAGCGTGAACATCATGTTTCTACTTTCCAGAGTTGCAAAATCCTGTCAGTGAGTTTTATAAACTGCTCTGTTTTGGCGTCTGAGACACATGAATCTGGACACTAAATCATATTAAACAACACGCCCTCCAACAACGCAGCATCACGCCTTGTTTTAATTCAGGGCTGTTTTCAGTCTGAACGCTGGACGACACCGACTGAGCCGCGCCGAGAACGATCGTCTTCATTTCCACATCGACGCAGATGCAGCACGTCGTCACCCCAGAACACACTCTGCTCTGTTAACACATTCCTGGTAGATACCGTGGCGACGGGGGATAAACCGACTCAGGCTGTGATAACTTTCTAGAGAGTTTTAACATCTTGTCTCGAAGAATTAAACTGTTATCTGATGAACCTTTAAACTCATGGGTGCATTAGTCATAATGAAGTTTCTGCAGCAACAGGCTCTGAACTCTGTGAGATGACTGTACAGGACGGCGACATATGACAATATGAAACAAGAAACAATAGAAATAACCCAAAACTCAGTAGGATGGCAACGTTGCAGAGCTGCAGAGTTAATCAGAAGCTACCTGATGTGCTGATATGAGAGTCTCTGATGGAAACCACCGTTTCTACCGAGATAGTTATCACTTTACTGACTGTATGTGGTCTTTGTGGGTAAAGTTGCTCTGATTTATACACATATTATATAATACATGTTTATCCACATTTATCACAACAGAACAGTGTTGTTGTCGTACCAGCGTGGTGGGCTCCCAGGCTGTAGCAGCTGATTTGTGAACAGGACCTAGCAGCTCCTTACAGAGTTCTCGGAGACGATACTCTGAGCCTGCAGGGATATGAAAACAAAAGGATATGAAACACTGCATGGATTTATTTGTGTGTCCTCGTATCACTGCAGTCTGTAGAAAGTGGTTCAGACCTTCGTTGACGAGGAATCGGGCGTAGATGAGCATCCAGTAGCGATACTCCTGCGCCGACTGCAGAGTCAGAGCGGACGCCAGCTGGTTCTCCAGGAAGGCCAGCGTCATGCTCTGCTGCAGGTGGTGAGGGGTGGAGGAGAGCCGGGACGCCAGCCGGCCAGCGCTGCGGGCAGACACACACGTGTTCTCTCTGTTACATTTTATCTGGTGATAAAGACTACCGGCTGCTAAGGAGTGGAGATTAAAAATTGCTGTCATACTTGAGGTTGCGTCCCTGCATGACGGCCAGTGGCCCCGAGGACACAGGTGCATCCTGGGTAGGTAGGCAGCTCCTGAAGTCGGCGCACTGGACCAGAGAGTCTCCTTTATCTGCTATCAGCGTCCTGAGAGACAAACGCAGGAAAATTCTTTAAGTTTATGTCGGTTTTTTATTAAAAATGGTTCATTCAGAGCAGTTGATGGATGTCCTACAGATTCATTACTCATTTAATTTACTTTATTGATCGATATTTGTTTATAAGAATCATTTAAGTATTTTTAGCTCAAAGTGTTTCTTGGTCGTCTCTACAGAGTCTAACAGGGTTTCAGTGTCTCACCACGTCTCCAGTGAGGAGCTGAAGCAGTACGACTTCCCGTTGGACAGACCGATGACTGGAACTCCCTGCTGAGTCAGCATGGACTGAGACACCGTGATGTCAGCGCCTACACACACACACACACACACAAACACACATAATAGCATGAATTCTGGCCTGCATCCTCCAGAATAAACGTGGTTTTTAAGCAGCTTTACTGTCGTTTGCAGCTTTCATGAATACAATTAAATGTGAGGTTTTTACATGTTATTCATAAAAAAACACTTTTCAAAAAGGAAAAACACTTATTTGCTTTCTTTCCAAGAGTGAGATGGATATCAGGCTCATGTCTTGACGGTTAGCCTAGCTTAGCATAAAGACTGGAAGTAGATGGAAACAGCTAGCCTGGCTCTATCCATGGCTGAAAAATACACTTACAAACTCCTGTAAAGCTGATTGATTAACATGTTGAATCATATTAACTTAAACTCTACATAAACAGACATAAGATCATTTTAGGGGGAGTTAATAACATGCTGGACTTTTTCCTCTTTAAGTAGCTGATCACATCGTGACTCCAGCTTCATATCTAACACACTGATAGATCGTCTCAGTGCCTTCTAGGAAAGACAGAAAACTGTTGAACTGTTCCTTTAACATGCTGCAGCGTCTCACCAGATAAAATAGTCAGCAGAGACTCGTTCTTCACCAGAGCTTTCTGTTTCTGAACGTCCCTGCAAGACAGACAACAAAATGATGTTATTACAAGCAGAAAACTCATTACTGCTCTTTATTTACTTCTATATGAAAAGTCTTGATTGAAATTTCCTTTCTGTCAGAAGAAACTGCAGAAGAAAAACAACAAACACATAACCAACATAAATCTATTTATATATATATATATATATATATATATATATATATATATATATATAAATATATATAAATATATATATAAATATCTCTGCAATTTCAGTGATGCAGCGTTCACAGAGTGAGATTTAAGACCTTTTTAATACCTGTTTCAGGATCATAACAGCCAAAATATGACAGTATGACACTGCCGCTGCCACAGTAATACTAACAAACAAGACTATTATCATTATTCTATGTATTGTTGTAATTATCATTATTATAATAATTATTATCTCTCTCACTTTTTCTTCCCCCCCGTCATTCTCCCCTCCTTCCCTTTTCTCTATCACCTATAATCAATCTATGTTGCTTAGTTGCTCTTTATGTTTATTATCTTTTTCATTGTAATATGATGTCATTGTTGTTGTTTGTCATCATTTTTGTTTGTTTTTTTTCTTTCCACTGTGTCTCGTTAACTGTATCACTAATAAAAAATTAATTAATTAATTAAAAAAAAAAATGAAAATATGACAGGACGATAGATAATTATAAGAAGAATTCCTAATGTTTTAATTCCTAATTAAATTAATGCAACCTGGAACCAGTTAAGAGTCCTAAAATTAACGGAATAATTAACATTTATTCATCCGTTATGAAACAATAAGATACTGTAGCTGCAGTGTTTGCTACAGATATGATGATGCAGCTTCCTACAATCAACCATCTCACTTATAGTTTATAGATGTAGAACGTCTGCTGACTGTTGTACATGAAGTTTAAAACAGAATTCAAAGCTTTTTAAGATACTTCTGACTTTTTAGGGTCAGAATCAGTTGAGCTGAGAAATAAAAAAGAGACAAACTGAAAGACGACAACGAAACATCATCGACACGGAGTCGTAAGTCGACGTCGTCGATGTTTAACTGACCAGACGAACAGCGTCGCTCCGGCCGTCAGAGCCATGACGAAGTGGGCGGAGCAGTGCAGGGCTGAGGCGGGCGTGGCCAGCTGGATGGCAGGAAGGAGCCGACGCCCACAGGAAGAGAACACCGACAACATCCTGTCCTGACAGGCGACGGCTATGACGTCACTGAGGGAGAGGAGGAGGAGGAGGAGGAAGCACGCAGTCAGATATCTGTGGCTCTTATTATACATGTATTCATATGACCTTCTTACATATTACTAGGGGTGTAACGGTTCCTGTCAGAATTTAATCCATCCAGTCTGATTACATTTAGAAAGTCTAGAGCAGCGGTTCTCAAAGTGGGGTTCAAGTAACACCAGGGGTCCTTGAGGGGGTTTGAGGAGGTCCCCAGGAAAAAGGGGAGTAATTTACTTTCACTATAATTCTTTCATAAGTAACAATGACAGAATATTTGACTATTTTGGTGACAGGTTTCATACACTTTCTGTAATAAAACATCTAAAAGCAGAAATCTTATCAGATGGAGGTCTGATGTGTCACTTTATGAAAAGTTTGAGAATAGTCACATGACTAAATTATTGTATCCCCATTCAAGTTAGCAGAGAGCTAACAGGAGGTTAGCTGGCTCTGCTGCAGATTACCGTAATTACTGGAAATGCAGTAACAAATAATTAACAAAAGCAGATCAGAAACTAATATATGAGCAAATGTAATTATCAAACAGAGGTAATTAGAAATAAAGGCCTTTCTAATATAAACCTGCTTCCAGTAAAGCCTGGAACCCTCTACAGCTGAGGTAAATAAAAGCCTTGGCCGCTATTAGAAGAAATACAGTAATCTTATATACTTAGTTAATATATATAGACTGGACTCAAGAGAAGTGTTTTTCAATTTATTAATTTGTGTTTACTTTAAT
Organism: Thunnus albacares; assembly: GCF_914725855.1. Taxonomy (NCBI): domain Eukaryota; kingdom Metazoa; phylum Chordata; class Actinopteri; order Scombriformes; family Scombridae; genus Thunnus; species Thunnus albacares. The sequence continues at coordinate 36,366,189 of NC_058107.1, read as the reverse complement.
TTGAGTGAAGTTCATTTATAAAGTTAATCTACCTTCATAGTGTTTGAACCGTGGATTTAGAGAATCGTTACACCCCAAAATATTTCAAAATGAATCCATCAACCATGAAGACAAGATGTATTTTGTGTCTCAGGTCTCAGGAGAAGCTGCTACCTGCTCCCTGCAGCCGTGACCACCGAGCTGGGCAGCAGCGTGTTCCAGTCTCGTCCGTCTCTGGAGCATCGCAGCTGGCTGAGCTTCGTACCCGCGACCACCGAGACCTCGTTCTCCACCTCCAGGAACACCGAGGGCTCCATGCTCACCTACACACACACACACACACACACACACACACACACACACACACACACACACACACATTTAGAGTTCACCTCATATCTAATGACTGACTGGTAATGACACATCAACAACACATCAGGGTTTCTGGGTAGAAAGACTTTAACAGACAGCAGAGATTATTCATGGTGCTGCAGTTCATACTGGTCACCAGTAGAAGGCGACAAAGAGCAGAATAGTGTATTAAGAAAGTATCATCATGTCAAATACTGTGAGAAAACACCACTGCAATCACTGCAGTTTTGTTTATTTCATGCTACCAACAACCAGAAGCAGCTGACAACAGCAGAGATTTGGTGCATAACCCCCGAAAAAATGTCTAATTGATGTTTTTATAGTTCAGCTTTTGCATTAATATTAATTAGGGAGCTTTAAAGTGATGCTTTCCTTTCAGGTACAAATATAAAATAGTAATAGCACTTAATTTTGGTTTGGTTTGCAACAAATAGAGTTTGGATACTGATTCAAGTGAGTGAGAATCCAAAACAAACTTTACATGCGTGTTCTCCTAAATGTACTAAAGTCCTGCTGATAGATCGTCTGACTGAGTGTTTGTTACCTGCAGGCTGAAGGCCTTCTGGATGCTCGGCGTCGGGAGTTTGAGAACAGCTGCGGGAGCTGGAGGAGCTGCCACCCTGCTGGACTCCCGCTCTGCTGGAGGAGTTATCTGACAGGAAGAGGGAGGGAAAAAAACAATTTACTCTTTTTTATCTTTTGTCTGCTTTCGTCTCCACACGTTTAATTCCAAGGACATCAGAACATTTCATGAAGCTTTTACTGAACTTTTTTAGGTACAGCTTGTACTTTAAAAACCAAATAGGAGGAAAAAGTCCAAATATTTCTGGATTAAAACACTTAATTCACAGTTTGAAACCATATTTTTACCCTCTGACTTCCCATAATTACAGAACTAAAGACTTAATTTGAAGCTTGAACAGCAGTTTGTTCTTATTTTCTGGTTTTTCATGATAAAATCAACATAAGAAGCTGAAAACTCGTCCGTTCATCCCTCCATCCCTTCATCTCTCTACCTGAGTGAAGGGTTGGGCGACAGGAGTGGCCATCTTGTCTTTCCTGGGTCGTCCCTTTTTCCTCTTCTCCACCACCTCGCCTCCGTCCATCAGCATCTCGGGTTTCCTCTTGGTGAACGCCAGGTTCTTGTTGATGGCGGCCATCTTGTCCTCGCTGTCGCTGCTGGTGTCTTCTTTGGTTTTTATGTCTTTGAGGGCGGAGATGCCGTCTTTTGTCCTGCAGGAACAGACAGAAATTATTTAAGGGACAGTTTTTTCAGAGTTTTTCTTCTTTTTGAGCTTTGGTTCGCTTCATAATTTGTACCATTTCTATTGTACAGTTTCACTAATATCGAGTGGGTCACCTGTCCAGAGGCGAGAGTCCCGTGGTGGAGGTGATGGCGGCTGTGACGCCCGGCGTCGCCTTTGACCTCTCTGTGAACCTGGAGTCCAGAGCTTTCATTGGCTCGATCTTGGAGGCAGAAGTGAGCAGCAGGTTGGACTTCGAACTGGAAGACAGAGAAACCAGACATGAGATATAAGTGAAAGATAAAAAAAAAGACAACAGGAAGAAGAAACAGAACATCATAGAAGCGGGTCTGCGTACCCGTCCTTGTTGTCCTCCAGGCCCTTGCTGGTGCTGTTGGGTGGAGGCAGGTTGAGCATGGGGTCGTGCGTGGGCCTGAGCCCCAGAGAGGAGGCCTGTCCTGGGCTGGAGTCAGAGCTGAGCTGGGAGGTGAGCTGGTTGGACATGGAGGATCCCGAAGGCAGGATGGGAGCGCTGTTGAACAAAGCCGGCGAGAAATCCCTGCAGAGAGAACGACAGTCAACTACTGCAGTTCATACTTCTATCAGGTAGTAAGTTGTCAGTCTGGCAGTAAATGAACAGACTACAGTGAGTCAGTTAATAAATGCTAAAAAGTCACGTCTGTTGTTTCCCCAAATGCTGGAAAAGTAAAGGGGGTTAGCTCCAAAGTTAGCAACAATGGGTTAGCATAACCTGAAGACACAAAACAGAGAAATAAAACCACACGACTAATCGATGAGTTGAAGATTATGTACGATTTTTTTTTTTTTTACAGCCCTAATTAGATCGAGTGTCTTTATTCTGAGAAGTAATTTATGTTTGTCAGGTTTGGTTGGATTTTTCATGGATGTTTGGGATCATTTAGAAACTATTATATACTTTAATGATAGTTATATTATTCACATTTGTTTAAGGGATCCTGATGCGTTTATGTAAAAACATGAACATCGTGCGAGAATTTTCTGTCAACCTCAAACATCCAGTATCAGTCGGGCTACAATACGAACCAGTTAATGGCTTTTAAAACGAAGGCATCACTTCTGTCAAACAATAAAACAAAACTGAACGGCGTGTTTAATGTTTTCTACCCCGTGTCCAGCTGAGCGATACACAGCGGCGTGATTCGTCTTCTGCCGTCGGCGGTTCTCGTCTCCACCTGCTTCTTCAGAAGGTTCTGCAAGAAGACAAACATAAAAATCACACAAAATTAAACAACGTCGGATTAAATACAAATGCATCAGGATTCAGTGTTGATCTACTTCCTGTTTCCCACCTTCCTGATGTCCTCCAGAGACTCTCCGTTCATGACGCTGTTGAGTTTGGGGGCGGAGGCTTCGGGACCGGCGCCGACCGGTCCCGAGTGGGCCTGGGCCGAGTTCTGTCTCTCCTGCTGGTATTTGAGCATCTCTGGGTTCTCGATGATGGTGGTGGAGAGCTGGGCTCCGGTGCTGGTGATCGCCAGACTCTTACCGTAGATGTTCTGATGGATGGTGTTCTGCACACGACAGGGAGAGAAAAGAGAGAGATTCATGTTTTTAATGTTTTTGATGACTTGAAGAAAAGAACAAAATAACAAACAGGAAGCTGGTGTGACAACACAACTGGTTTGGAGCCAATTGTGGTCCAGTATGAAACTTACACAAGAGTGATGTGGAAACTTCACTGGAAGCCTCCAGTTCACAAACACTGAGAATGAACTTTATAGTGAAGGAGGAGACAACTTGTGTCCAGCAGGAAAACTTTTGAAATGAACAATATTCACATGTTCATAGAGTCTGATTTTTTTAATGAAGGAGTCTGAACAGATGTGTTTTCAAGACTTTCTAATGAGAACATTATTTTTCAAAGCAGAGAACGTGTGTGCGCCTTAAAACCAAGCGTTAACCTCCGGGGTTGTAAAATGAAGCCAAACACTGCAGTTCCTTGAACGGTCACTAGAGGCTCCAAAAGCGAGTCAATCCCCATAGACCCCCATGTTAAAATGCCCAACTTTACAGCAGAAATAAACATGTTTACAGCCTGGTACAAACAACAGTTTTGGTCTCTGTAGCTAATTTCCTCTTTCATGACAACTGTACGGGGGGTGAATGTTTTTATAACTCACCCGTTTAAGTTTTATTAAGCTGTAAAGTTCTGCATAATGAAGGACATGGCTGCTTTGAGTGACAGGTCCGCCAGCCGCTAGGTGGCTTGTTTCAGCCATTCGGCCCCGCCTCTTTGACCATTTTTGATTGGCTGGGAGTTAGGCAGCGTCACGCACTGCCAAGATGGCGACGGCCGGAGCGGCTCGCTTTGAGCTTCAAAACCGCTCTTCAGAAACCAACGGGTGACGTCACGGTAACTACGTCCATATTTTTATACAGTCTATGCTTAAAGCATGTCTGTAGCAGATCTTTAACTCAAAGCTTTTAGTCAAGTGTTTAATTAAACGAGTGGTTTTCTGTACAGAACAACAGCCTGATGTGATTACATGATGTGTGTCTGACCTTCTCCTCCTCACTCAGAGGGTCTCCCAGTTCATCTAATGAGAAGTCCAGGTAGGCCACAGTACCGTCCATCGAACACACCAACATCCCCAGACCTGTCAGAGTCCTGATAAACACAAACACAAACACAAACACACACAGAGTCAGAATCAGGCCGTGGATGTAAGAACCAAGCCCAGAGGAACAGCGCTGGGCTGTGATGTTGTGTTTTTTGGTGTAGTGGCCACATTTGGTATTACAGGTCACATGATGCATTTTTCCTGTACGCAACTTAAAATAATGAATACATTTTCCTAAGCAACACAAACACTGAAAATGACTCCATGTATTACCACAATTTGAATCATTGGGTCCAACAGAAATTAACATTTCATTATCTTTCAAACCCTGAAAACATTTTTCTTTTGTAATGCAACAAAACTCCATCTGGTGCCCGACATGTACAGGACATTATAAAAGAGTTTTTATGTGCTAGATGTCATCCCAATATAAAGTCTATGTGAGGATTCACTGGGATGACTGGGATGACTGGGTTCTATCTGGAACATAGTGTGCAGTTGTCCAAATACAAAACTCACCAGGAAATGTCCATAATTGATTTGTCAAACAGATCATGGATGACCACCAGGGGGCGCTTCAGAGACGTCAGCTGGACAGAACAAAGAGACTTAATTAGTCAGTTTTCCTTGTTAAAAATGAACCAGAATGGAGGTTTTGTACTTAAAAGGTAGTTAATTCAACACTTTTTTTGTAAAAATCAGTGTAATTAAAATTAAAACCACTAATACCCAAAACTAACAGCTCAGTTTGGTGCCTGTTTTCTTCACACTCAAGACTCAATGAGACAAATCAGCGACTTGTTATATTTTGTGAGACGGATCATCTCTGAGGAAGCTGAACAGGAACGAACGTCAGAAAACATCTTCTGAAGAACAGAAGCGAGCTGTGAAAACTGAAACTGAGGCTCCAGCACCACTGATACTGATTTACATGTGTTTTCATTTCCTTCCACTTCACGACTAACTGAAGCGTGAACTGACCCAGACGGAGAGCGATCGGTCTTTGCTGCCGACGGCGCAGCAGCAGTACGGACAGCTGGGCTTCGGAGAGCTGCCGTTCTTCTGCTTCTTCTTAAAAATCTTTGGGTTGAATTTCTACAGAAACAGAAACCAGAAAATTAAAAAAGACACTTCAAGGTAAAAAGTAGCGTTTTTATCTCTAAAGTTTCTGTAGCACTCACCACTACGGTGACGGCTTTACGGTGGCCCACAAAGTCCATGTTGGTCTTCCAGCCGTCTCTCTCCACGATCTGAGCGGTGGGGCCAGAGTTGTTCATGGCGTGAGCCGAGACCAGATACTGACCGTCTGGAGACCAGGACAGACGCAGGACGTGTGTCGTCCCACCACACTGAGACAGAGACAGAAACAGACACTCGGTATTTCAGTTTTTTTTCCTTTTATTTGTCACCAACTTCTAATTAGGGGATGCACGATATTGGACTTTTTGCCGATATGCCGATATTTCCAACTCAATGTAACTCAATATGTGCTGATACCGATAACTGCACTTATTTTTTTCCAGATGGGTGAGGAGACTATTATGCATGCAAGCTTAGATTGTACTAAGTATGATCAAGAAAGACAATATATGATGGAAGAACTCAGGAAGCCTTTAATGAACCTGTCAAGTGGGAGCAGCAGTAGAGTTTTCATTGAGTTTATTAGACAGACAGGATTAATGTGTAGGATTTAATCTCTGGTCCACACTCTGGAGCAGAAGGTGGCGGTAATGCACCTAATACGCTGGTTGCCAACCGCCGTTATAAACCAAAAAGATTTTTTTTTTCCAAACAGAGTGGTACATCCTGTCAGCCGAGGTGTTTCTATCTTTGCAGCGGAGCACCGCAGCACCTCGATGGACTGTTTCACCCTGACAGTCCCGGTGTTTCCTCTGCAGACTCCACTTCACTCAGCTGCTTCTTCCCACTTTGACCTGAATAACAAGCCGGGGCTAATGTTAGCTGAGAGGCTAGCGGAGCGTTAGCAGCAGCATGACCGGAGCGAAGCACAGCCAGCTAGCCTCTGCTAGCCTCTCAGCTAACATTAGCCCCGGTTCTGCATGTGGATCCAACCGGAGCGCCGAGCCCTGGTTTGTTATTCAGGTTAAAGAGGGAAGAAGCAGCGGGTCTGATGGGCAGCTTGAGTGAAGTGGAGCCTGCGGCGGAGAAGGCAACAACTCGGCCTCATAATCAGCAGAAAATGGCCGATGCCGATATTTCATCTTAGAGCTTTTATCGGCCGATACCGATGACGTGCCGATAATATCGTGCATCCCTACTTCTAATTATATTAACTAACAACTGAGGGTGACCGTACCTCACTGAAGGGTTTGGTGATGTTTGCCTCCATCTGCCAGTCCACCGTCCTCCACACTTTGAGGCTGTGGTCGTCGGCCTGGGAGGCGATGTATTTCCCCACCGGATCCCACGTCAGGCCTTTGACCAGCCCGGTGTGTCCCCGAAGACACGTCACCATCTCTGGAGACACAAAACAGGGAGAGTAGGTAAAAGAGTTCCTGCTCTACTGACTGGTTATACTGGATAATGATTTAGTAAGAATAAGACGCTGTAGTGAGTTTTTAGAAGGAGGTTAAAGGATCTCTGCAGAGTTTTTATTAACAGATAACAGATGTAATTTAATACCTGTGTCACTGTTATACAGTAAAGAAAATAAAGCCCTCAATTATTTATTGAGTGCATGAATTTAGTGACATTTATTATCACATGTTTGTCAGTATTTCCCAGCTTTATGTAACAATAATTCCTGTAATGTAAACTGCATAATCCAAGGTTGTTTTTTTTAATTTATTGGTTACTAATTGGACTCAGCAGCAGAGTGTTACGTTTACGATCCATCACTCAGAAAATATCTGCAGCCTCTCAAGAACTTTAAGTTGAATCACTTTTGAAAAATGAATCTTGACTGCGAAGTTTGCTTAAAACTCTTCTTCCCACAAATAAAATGACCCGAGGTCAAGTGGACGAGTTCTTTCTTTTACTTTTCCGTGTAATAAAAATTTTCCCTTTAATCAGTCAACCAGTTTCCTCTTGTTGTTGTTGTGTTGATGCTACAGACAGACTGAGCTCTGGTCTCTCTCTCTCAGCTGAGTCTCCTACCTGGGAATTTACGAGCGTTCCAGATGACGATGGTGTTGTCGACGCTGCAGGAAGCCAGCCACACGTCATGAGGAGACCACGCCACGTCCATCACATCTACACGCAAAACACACACACACATATATATCACTACCTGAGTCTAGAGACAGTGTTTTTTTCTGTGTGCATTTTTGTGGAAGTGGGTTTCGTGTGTGTATCAAACCTCCAGTGTGGTTCCTCAGGATGGTGACACACCTCCACTGCTCCACATTGGCCAGCTTACTGCTCGACCCGAACACCGTGCTCGGACCGATGAAGCTGCAGAGAACACACACACACACACACACACACACACACACACACACACACACACACACACACACACACACACACACACACACACACACAGTAAATATCAAACATCAACAACCACCAGCTCCGACTGTACAGATCAAAGTTTTCTACAATAAATTTAAATCTGCAAAAACTCAAGACAAGAAAAGATGAATCACTGTGTGTGTGTGTGTGTGTGTGTGCACGTGTACGTACGCGGCTCTCTTCCACACCATGACCAGCTTGTCGTCTCCTCCGGATGCCAGGTACAGCCCGTTGTTGGACCAGCGCACACAGTTCACACACGCTGCACAGACAAACACTTCTGCTTACTCAGGTTATAAATGTAACTGGTTTGGATTTCTGCTGAGGAGGCAGTTATAGCAGCGGTGTGTGAGACGCTCTTATTGTTCAATCTGACCGCCTGTGCATTTGTTGTGTCTCTTTCATACCGCAGCAGATTGTGTGTGTTTTTTTTGTCGTTAATGCTGAACAGATGTAGTTATTTTTAATCTGGTTCTTGCAATGAACAGTGAATATATTTCGATAAATTGCTTCTTTACAAACAGTAACAACTTCAGTTTGATTTCTTTTTCCTTCAGATGTCTCCAAACTTTAAGCTACTGGCAGGTCACTGCTGTTACTACTGCTACTAGAAGTACTGACAATAGATTTAAATGTAGGAGAAAAGGTCATAGAAGGAGCACTACTGATTCAAGTTGTTGGCAAAAAAAGAAAAAATGAATCAAAGCAAGTCTGTAACTTCAAGGACGTTTGGTGCTGATTGTGGGAGAAGAGGAGAGAAGAAGAATCTGTCTGTTTGCAGAACAGAAAAGTTCAAACGTGGAAAGATTAGTTGTTGTCATATTTGGCAGGTCACACCAGGTTTTCTTAGTCTAGTACTGGCGGTAAAAACTGTCTTAGAAATAACTCAACATGTAAATGAAATTTTATGGCTCGTCTGCGCCGTTTCAGACATGTTGTGTGCTGACGGTCTGACAGCAGTGAAAAGCTTCTTTCTGCACATTAATTTAAAAGAATTCTCACAATGAACAGTTAAAGGTTGCATACGAGACAATATCAGCCTGTGTTACATGTCATACCTCTACCCTGGTCTCTCTCTATAACTGACTGTCAGATAAAAGCAAAATACCAACAACAACAACAAAAAGTGATGAAAATGGCAGTTTTTTTTTTTAATTGTCTGTAAATTCTTCTCTGCGTATTCTCACACAGTTCCTCTGCTGCTTGCGTTCACTATAAATCCGAACTGATGGCTTCTGTGTCAGAGGAGGAGATTTAAAGACAGATGTAAAGGGTTGGATATCGTCCAAACACAGACGTGATCAGTGCAGTCATAAATTTTGGACCCTTGCAGACATGGAAACTGTACTTTAAGCTAAAGCTAACAGACAGACTCCATGTTTTTGAACTATACTCTCACAGCTGGTTTACACACATCTAAACTATGAAGGTAAACGCTCAAATTTTTACTTTTTCAGTGTGATGGACGACACATCATCCAACCTTGTTCTGACAGATCACATATCTACGACTATGTAGCAGCAGAAGTGGTTTCAGTATTAGATAAACCAGTAGAAACTCTTCACTGAAAGCTGTATCTCATGAGGAACTGATCACAAACGTCTACTGATCAACGAGTACCTGAATTAACCGAACGATTCTATATTCAACACTTTTTCTTTTTTTAAATCAACATGAAGATAAAAACAGTTTCCTGAGGAGGCTTGTTACCTAAGTGATTGTCCATCTGGCAAAGCATCTTGGGAATATTCTCGTTCTTCTCGTCCTCGTCTCGGAGGACAGGCGCCATGTTCCAGATCATCACCTTCCCCGAATCCTCCCCTGAAAACAGATTCAGCAGATGATTCACATCTACCTTTTTCCCTCCATATACTTAAACAAATTAGATTTTATTTATTTAACATACACAAACATATATCTGACAATAACACAACGATAAATCATCTCTTATAAACAACCAATCAGACGATTCCAAAAAAAGCCAGCGAACATGGATAAATAAAAGAAGTCATAAACTTACTATCTGACTGTAGCAGGTGGATAAATGTGCATCAGTCCAACTACATGTCTTATTAAAATAAGTCACTTCACACAAACAATGGAAGCGATTTAGTGACCAACCTGCTCCACATACACACTCCTATATAAATGTCATTTTAATGTTCTTTATGACGTGTTGTATGATGAACCTGAAGAAGAAACGCTTCCTTTTAAAATTATAAATAAAAGTATCATATTAACAAAGACTGATATATTACTTATTTTTAATAATCCCAACTTCTCAGCAGACGAAACTTAAATAATTAACTTGATTAATATCTTGGCAAAATATTATATCCATATAAAATGAGTTACCCTCAACATACCTTTAAAACATATTTGACAACTATTGAAAACTTAAAATCAAAACTTATAATTTGCAAAAACTATTAGATTATTTAAACATTTCAGATTTCCTCCAGTTGTTTAGCAGAAGGTTTTTGCTCTTTCTTTTACCTACGTTTTGTTATTTGTTGTACAATTTAATTTATTTGTATATTATTTTTGTACTGTGATATATATTTACAGCAACTTTTATCATGAAAAACTGTCTGGAACATGTATATACGCCATGTGTTGAATTAATTAAATTTACTCAATAAATAGACCCGGAGTCTGGGCAGCTCAGACGGTAGAGAATCAGACTTTTACTCTGAAGGTCCAGGGTTCAGGTCCCTGTTCAGGGGCTTTGAGTGTAACTGCTAGGTGGTCTGTGTCTATATTATATGTTATGTTATGTGACTGACTGGCAGCATGTCCAGGATGTCAGCTGACTCTGGCTCCAGCCCCCCCACAGCCCTCTAGAGGATAAGCAGTAAAGAAAACGGATGGATGCAAGTTGCACTACGAGTGCTGGAGGAGTTTTGACCAGTTTTGGTTTTATGGTGGAATGAAGACACATTTTATTTCTGGTGTTTTAATTTGTAGACTCCACACAAAGAGAGATAAGTAAAGAACACTAATGTTTATATGTGATAATCTATACTCTTTGTCCTGCGGGAGGGTGTACAAAAAGACATTTGGCATCCCAGTACTACGCTATATGCTGTACACCATGAATATGGACCTTAAGTACAGAACACAGATGTCTATTTCAGAACTAAATCCCACAAGAGGTTGATGCAGGTTCAGTGCCAGAGGATGAAGAAATATATCACAACACTCCCTCTGTGTGTGTGTGTGTGTGTGTGTGTGTGTGTGTGTGTGTGTGTGTGTGTGTCTTACCTTGCCCACCAGTTGCAAATTTTGTCCCATCAGGGTGAATGTCAACTGAAAATATGGGTTTGCCTGTGAAAAACAAAACACATAACACACCATTAATTATATTATAATCAATAGCTCTGAATAAACAATTAGTCAAATTACACTTTTATTAGATTCACAGACAGAGAAATAAGTAGTTGTTGAAGGACAAAACGTTATACGGGACACACAAGACATTTCACAGTAACCGCTGGGGGCTTTTTTTCTTAAGATCCAGGTATTTTACAGTGAGCCTGATGGAAAATCCTTCAACTGTTCTGTAAATGTCCACAACTGAGTCAGTGTGATGTTTCTTTCTTTTCTGGTTTTGTAAGAGTTTGTTGGATCCACATGTGGAGTTCACACTACACGAATATTGTGAGATACGTCTGTAAAATGACCAGTTGGAAATTTCTAGAAGTGAAAGAATTAGTCGATTAATCTATTTGTCTGTCAGTAGGAATTTAATCCCTTTTTAATTAAAAAATGCCAAACATTCATCACTCCCAATGTGATGTTTTGACATCATTGTACACTGCATATCTTGGAGTGTTTTGTTTGTATGTTTGTTTACTCTTGTTATTTTTGGCTGAATTCTATAGTCTTTTATTGACAATGACACTCTTGAGAGCAGGAACGTTTCAGCCCACATATATGAAGGATGTTCTTCGTCTAACTTGTCAACTTTGATTATCTGCCTGTTTTGCTTTATACTTCACTGCTTCTGTCCTCACTGTTTCTGTACTGAATCAGGCCCACAGCTGCTAATGTTTAACATTTCACATTCCCGCTAAAAATACAATAAATACGAAACATTTTATGAAAATAACCGTTTACTGTTGCCCAAATTCGACTCCTAACGGCTAACTTTCCAAACTGACAGCTGTGAGATTTCACCAACAGACACTTCAGTAGCTCCTTCTCTGTCATTAAAATAAGATGTCCGTACTGGACGCCCAAAAATATTAAACAATAAGTCACTTTGAGACAACAACTTCGATGTGGGTCATTTGGCAGGTAAGTTAAGTTAGCTAACAGTCAGGGCATCCGAGCTAGCCGGGGGGGCTAACTAGCCAGCTAGCTAAGGTTAGCAAACATTAATACATTTGGGGCAGAGAGGAGTGATACTGATAATGACAAAAAAAACACCACGTGTGTGTGTGTTCAGTTGTTGAAGAAAGTCTGGCCTGTGAGTGGCTATCAAGTGACAAACAAGTCAAACAAGTGTCGACCACCTCCACCATCATGCCTCCTTATCAGTTCGCCCCCCTCCGATAACAAAAGCCCAACTTGGTCCAACAGATTCCTGCACAAGCTTACCGTTGTGGCTCACCCAGCTCGGCTTCAGCAGCTTCATCTTCAACCGAAATGTTTTTTAAAAAAACTTATCTTATTTTCAACACAAATCCCTCCAGCGATCAGTTCAGCTGGAGAACTAACGCTAAGCCCCCTCCCTTTGTTTCAAACTCTGCCCGATACTTTGCTGTTTTTGTGGTTCAGCTCCATCTCTGCAGCAGCATCTCCACCAGCAGCAGCAGCAACGGCGGCGGCGGCGGCAGCAGCGACCCGGACGATTGACGAGGTGACACCACGCACGCAGCGCAGGAAGTGCTCATGTTCATTTTGACCGCGGAAAGGAAGCGGCTGTCACAATAAATCCGCAGGTGTAAATATTGTAGACTTTGTAAAAAACAGTATAGAAGAAAATAACTAGTAAGATGTTTTTATGATGTTCATGTTTGTGTTTATTTTTTTTGAAGTGACGAATCAAACGTAAGAGCAAAAAATCTTCCATGATTGTCACGTCGGGATAGAGTTCACCTGATGCGGCTTTTATTTGGAAAAGTCATGTAAATTCTAATGCGCAGACTCGGAATTTAAATTGTCAATTTAACGAGTTTCTGAGACAAAGATTCAACATTGATAAAAAACAATTGTATGATTTGTGATTCTGGTATTGAAACTTTAGAACATTTGTTCTTTGCTTGTGATTATAATGACATTAAATTTCGGGTTAAAATGCAGGACAAAAGATGTAAATGATGTGCAATAACTTTATTATGGATTAAGAATTTATTTACAGATGCAGATTTCCGACTCTGACCCCTTATTTATTTATTCCTTATTTCTATTGCTTTTTGTTATATTACAATAAGTCGTAACAGTTCAGTCTAGGATTTGTACAGTTTGCATGTTTTTGCCAACTTGTTATTGTAATGGCCAGATTGTATTAATAAAATAAAGATGTAAACAAAAACAAAAAAAACCTGTGAAGATAAACAAATGCTAGGTTTTTTAAAAATCTGGAACAATGGATGTATTTTGTATATAAATAAATCATTTTTCCCCAGTGGTTTAGTGATAATATTTTATTGTTAAGACAGTTATTCAACTGACATGATCAACTCTATAATTATGTTGAATTTATTAACCTAAATACCATATCTCTGTAGGACTGAAACAGACCACATAAATAAACTCACTCTGGTGTAGTACATCAAATGGTCCCAATAAATACAATACAAACACATTTAACAGGTGTACTTCACTTTCTGCTGTTATAAATCATGTCAAACATGATATGAAAGTATTTCTCTAGTTGCACTAAAAGGCTATTAAAGCTGTCAGAACTTTTTTGTTTATGCTTGATTATTCTGTGATGATTGATTTATTTAATTACCATTTTGTAATTAATTTACATATACACATATGCCATGTTACTGGATGTGCAAAGGTCACTTTTGTGTTTAAACTGAGTAACATTAGGCTCTTCTGTAATATGCAGGAACACAACATTTACAGCAAGATCCTCTGTAAGCATCAGAGTATAATAATTCAAATTTGATTATATTGATATATATTGATTACTTTTGAAGACTTTACAGTAGGATATATAGATAAAAGCATTTTGAAAACACATCTTGAAACTGGGTTGAAAAGAATAACTTACATTTAAAAAATAAATAAGTTAAATTAAATTTAAAATGAAAACATAAATGACTAATATCATAAACATAATGTCGAGTTAATTATTCAAACACAATAAAACAATAATGTTTCCTGCCAGTAGCTTACAAACCTCATTAACAGACAGTAATCTTGCATCTTGTTTTTCTGTCAGGACTCAGCTGTGATACAAGTTTGCATGAATTTGTGAAGCTTTCTGTGTCCAGACTTTATTTAGTTAGTATGAATAAAATAAAGTATTTCTTTTTTTATCTGCAACAAGATGTGTCTGAAACACTTTTCCTTCACAGACAATCATTTTTTAACAGGTTAGAGCTAAATATTGTCTTTCAAATTGTGACATTTTTCTAAGAACATGTATTTTAGATAAATATATCACCCCATAAAAATATTTAGTATTTGTTTTATGCTCCCTGAGTGTTAATTTAATGATTTTATTTGAATGTTTTACACTTTTGACAACTGCAGGTTGTACTTTTGAACATATTTTGAATACATAATAAAACAACCTTAAACCAAAACTTAAACCAGGTGGATAAGTACAATTCCTAAAAAAATTAATAAAAGTAAGCAAATAATAACAATGAAGCCCGTCTGCAGGCTGTAATTTGAAGTAAACGTAGGAAAAAAACGTCACCTTGGTGCAATAAATTCTACGTGGACATCGGAGCCCTGCAGTGTGCGAAGCTGTTTTACTGATTTTTTTTACATTTGCTCACTTTCAGCCCAGCACCTTCCCTCCTCAGTTTGGATGTGCGTGTAAACTCCTATTGAAGTAATAATAAAGCTGAAGATCACAAAACAACATGTTCAAAACCACGCAGTGATTTTATTCACAGAGATAGTTCATGTTTAGGAACACAAGTGGAAGTTCATGACAAAGAAACTGGCGAGGAGTTTCATTCGATCCTGTTCAGACTTATTGTGCATTTACAGAGTGAATTTGAAAATTATATATATATATATATATTACAAACATCCAGAAAAAGGGTTTGAGGATGATTTATCTCATTCATAGCTTAACTGAACTCGTAGCAAACAAACAACAAAAACAGGAAGACGAGTGAATACATTAAAAAAAACAGGAAAAAGGAGGTGGATGAGATGTTTTCATCAGACAAGTAACTTCTTTTTAAGTATGAACTATGGATGTCATTATTATCTCGAGCGTCCAATTCAGATGATGTTTAAAACATTTAATTTACAAGAATATCCCAGGAGGAAATTATTATATTACAAAATACATAACAAAAACACACCATATTCTTTTTTGATTCTGTTGATGGATGTAACAAAAAGATGATGTAAACTATGCAGAGTTACATTAACAGTCATTACAGTCAGTGTAAACAGTCGTGATGCATTCACTGTCCAACACAGCGGTATGTTTACTGTACGTTTCTGCAAAACTCCTTTGAGATGCACTTTGTTTTCAGTTTAAGGAGTAAAGACACAGACATTATTCTTACCCAGTAAAAGGAAGAAAATAATTCTGATGCATTTGGCACCGTATAAATCACAAATATAGTTTCTGAGGACTCCCTGCACTTGTCTACATGTTGCTTTAGCACCATGCAAGCTTTTTTCAAATGGGACTTCACATTGATAGAAGTGTAGACAATATTTCTTTTTTTTTTTCGACCAAATATATTCTCAGTGTTAAAAAAAAACAAAGATCTCTTTAGGACATTTAATTAAGCGACTGAGCTAACTCAGTGAGGTGATGATTAAGACAGAAGCTGTTGTTTTTGGTGACGGCGGAGAAGCAGATTATACTGCAGCAGTGGTTTGAGAAAAATTTTAACATCTTACAGTGAAACCGCATCTCCATTGGAATCTATTATAACTGGCATTAATTTAAACTTATCACAATGATATTAAGAACTTTTCAAAAGTTTTGGTACACAAAAGGAGAGATTTTAGAGTACACATTTAACATCCATTTCACTCTTCATCATTTCATTCTTAATAGTAAGAAACACAGACCCCAAAGTATAAAGATCCCAGCGTTAGATATAACCTTCACTATGCACCTGAACTCCAGTATAACAGCTTTCTGTAAAATTTTAGTGCATATATTAAAACGGGAAAACTGTCAAACTGCCCAACACCTGAGGAAACCTTATAACGAAGAACATCAGAGCTGATCTGAACATTTAGACGTCACATTCAAGTGTTTGTGACACTGAACCTGCTCACCAGGAGTCATGATCTGCATCAAAAACACTTCTCTGATGTCTCAATGGCAGTACAGAAGGTTATTTTGTTGCTGTTTTTTCTCAGCACTACAAATAATTTAAAGGATATGACCTGTTGAAAACTGTATATAATTACCTGACTAATCAAATTATTGGACATTGAAGGGTTTAGTTCATAATTCCTACAGAAACAGATGATGTACACTCAGATGCCAGTTATGGAGGACAAAATATTACAAACAAAAAAAAACAGTACCACAAACTACAGTGAAATGACTATAAAGTTGAATCAACACTCTGAAACAGTTTCAACAGAAACTGAACATTATTGGATTTATTGCAGAAAATGTTAGTGTAAGTTTAGCTGAGTGGATTTAATAAACTGGCAACTGAGTGAACAGGTTTGATCATCCTTTATAAACTAATTGAACTCATTATTTTGCATTCTAAAGATATTTTTTTGTACATTTGGTTTTGCATAGAACTTAATTAATTCTTCTCTTGGACTTGATTTTATCTTGACCTCCTTTAGGTCTGGCCTTTAATTTGATTGGACTCAACTGACATCTTGGCTACAGACAATGAAACAGTAACATTTAGAGTGTAGAGATTCAGTCTGAGCCTTGGAAACACAAATCTGTGATGAAACAAGTTAGACGGAGCATAACATGCTTTTTTGTGACTTTCTGTCATTTATATACTGTTAAAATCTTAGATGTTAAATATAGTCAAAGTTCCAAATTTGACTATTTTACGTTACCTGTTTGCTCCATTTTGAAAAAGTGAGTTTATTACTAGAAGGCTTTAGCTGACAGGGGCAGTGAAGAAGAAACACTCTCGTCATTCAAAACATCAGGTTTCCACTGAGCGCTTCAGTAAAACTCATCAGTAGCTAACAGTGACGCTGTACTGAGCAGCTGGCAGGAAGTGAAACTGTCTTTATACAGTTCACAACTCTACCTGACCTGTCGACTAACCCCCATGTTTCAGGGATAAAAATAAATCAGAAGAAAGTGTTTCGATCAGCTTCACAGGCTTAACAAAGATTTTAAAAAAATGCCCACACAGTGTCCCGAGGACCAGTCAGTTCAACTATCTGAGGTTTGAATTAATACGATTTTCAGTTTTTGATGTGAGTGATTTTTTTTTTTTTGGCAAGGTGGGTCGGGGGAGCTTTATGGACCTGATGTCCCTCTGAATATGGCTTCGATCTGCTCGAGTGTCTTGCCCTTGGTTTCTGGGATTAAGGCGATGGTGAAGATGACGTTGAGGGTGCACATGGAGGCGAACAGCCAGAAGGTTCCAGCGCTGGTTAGAAGAATCTGGAAGAGATCAGAGTCATTATAGACGGAGACGCTTCGGTCAAGGAAAGGAAACCGAGAGGAGGGTTCATATTCTCACAATAGATAATGTAGCTGCAAGTTCCACTTCTCTAATATAGATGTTAAGCATGTTCAACGTGTTCTGTTTGTGGTTTTAAGGAACCCTTATGTGTGATTGCAGGCGGCTCTTTTGCTTTGAAAATACAAAGCAAGAAAGGTTTTCTTCTCTTTGCCAGAGTCCAACAAACTTCTTTTTTGCTCTGCCTCAATCTAATTGCTTTGTGTTTTTCCCCCCATATTTAACTTTATTCAAAAATGCTTTCATGAAATGTCGTGCTGGCTGGTGTATTTGTTGTCATTTCATGTCTTATTGTCTTCTGATTGGTTGGTTTGTAGCTGTGGGTCATAGCAGCAGTAACATTGTGAGAATTTAGTGCCAAATTCCTGACACTGTCAGAGAATATGGGAAAAAAAAACACGAGACCAACGGAAGAGGAAAAATAAAAAGGGGACAAGGAGAAACAAAAACATGTTGGCATTAAGAGTTGTCAGGTAAACAAAATGGAAAACTGAGTTAGTGATAGGAAAAACTAAGATATGTGCGTTCATACTGTATGTCTGTGATAAAGTAGCTACTGTTTAATCCACCAGGGAGTGTTGCTCCCTTGAATATACATCAACAAAATATTTAAATGGCTCTAAAAATACAATAACGCACAAAGGCAACAAGACTGTACATAAAACTGGAAGACAGAGCAAGCCATGCAAAGAACTACAGACAATTATGAATAATGAATGAAGTGCCATTTTATTCTTGGGCTGAAACTACATTTTTTA
Source organism: Thunnus albacares (assembly GCF_914725855.1). Lineage (NCBI taxonomy): Eukaryota > Metazoa > Chordata > Actinopteri > Scombriformes > Scombridae > Thunnus > Thunnus albacares. The sequence continues at coordinate 36,347,911 of NC_058107.1, read as the reverse complement.
AAAATAATTATTAAATAATTTGTTGATTATGTTTTCATTTAATTGATTAATTGTTTATAAAATGTCTGAAAAAACTTTAAAAAAAAAAAAAAATTTCTGAAATTTCCCAAAGTGACTTCAAATTCTTCAGATTGCTTATTTTGTCTGACCGATCCCAAATATATTCAGTTAATAATGATATAAAACAGAGAAAAGTAACAAATCCCCACATTAGAAAAACAGGAACCAGAGAATGTTTGGCATTTTTCTTGATAAATGACTTCATTGTCATTGTTTCAGCTCTAGTTTCAGTTAAAGTGGTGGAGTAGAGCTTCTGACTGAATGAACAATAACAGATCCAAAAATAATCCCACATAAACATCCAAATATATGGAAAGCCAGTGAGGACGTGTGTGTGTAATGTTTCTCGTGTTTCCTTTTCTCATAATCACATTCAAGCTCTTGACATTAGAAGCTGCTGTACGTTATTCTGTGAAGATGAAATATTGCTGTCATGATTGCAAGAAAACAGACTTTACATTGAGCTGATGAAACAAGTTAGTCCGTGATCATGAGGAAGTGGTTTTAACAGGATGTTATTGTGAATTCACTGAGTTAATTAATGCTGAGGAAGTGAAATTATAAGGGAAACAGTTTCGGAATATCAAGAAAACCTGAATTTATATAGAGATCACACAACCACCTTTCCATAATCAATAAAAATAGAAAAAAGCAAAGAAGATAAGAAAATTTTCAGCAAAGCCCTTGAAAACGGTGTCCTGTTAAGTACTCACCATCATATCCTGGAAGGTTTTGGTGACTATGAACGCCATGCTCCAGTTGGTGAGCACACAGACAGCGCTGGCAAACCCTCTCACTTTGAGTGGGAAAATCTCCGACATGATCAGCCACGGGATTGGACCCCAACCCAGAGCGAAACCTGAACACAGAAACAAAGTTTAATGAAGCAGCTTCTGTGGAGGAGACTGTCATGATGTACTGTTTCAGGAACAGCTGAATTTACACCCATTTAATCCTGACAATCATCATCACCAGTATGGTTGCTTAATTTGGGCCTTATGCAGGATTAGACGCTTTGCAGATGAAACCTGAATGTATCTTCATGAATTTAAGAAGCATTATCTAACATTATCCAGACAAGATCTGTTGATGACTGAAGCAAATTTTATATACAATGTATATTGTAGAGGTAAGTATTGATGTACAGATGGGATTTGTTGAATGTTTATGGAAAAGACTTTTGGAACGACAGGAGAGGAGGAAGACTGTGAGGGGTTCACCTGGGTCTGCAGCAAAAAGCTAGACGACCAATAAATCAAGCTTTACACAAAAGCAACTCGGGGGGGGGGGTGACAAAAAGACTTGTATCACATTAACTTGATGTCTAGTATAGTGCAACTACGAAAGCAATTTAATACCTGTTTTAGGATCATACTGGTCAACATATTAAAGTATGATCAAAAACCAATTGGAAATATGTATTACTTGATAATGATGTCACAGTCATACTTAATAAATTGACTTTTTGGAACATCTACTCAGTGTGCAGCCATTCTTTGTCTTGAGATTGCTTTTGTCTTATTTTCCTAAAGACACAAAATTATTTCACAGTGTCTTTGGAATCTTGATTCAACACCCTCATTCTTTCTGAGCATTCGAATATAAATGTTTGATGTTACTGATAAGTCAACAATAACATCCTTGACTGGATTAAGAGTTATGTGACCCAGGAGCTCACCTGTGATGAAGATGGCCATGCTGGCCAGGGCCAGCCAGGCCAGGTCAGCGTGGGGCTCTCCACCCACCTGGCTCTGGACGTCCAGCACCAGGTCGCTCGTCAAGGTGGTGCTAGGAACTTTGGATATCAGGTAGAAGTAAACCCCGAACGCTGTGGTGCTGATCGCCATGGCAACACCTTGATGATGAGTGAGAAATCAAACAAAATCTGTCAGGACATTGCAATCCTGCTTAAAGAGAGATGTAAAAATCATAAAAGATACAATACATTCGAATACTCTTGATACCTGACATGATGAGAAGAAGTTTTCTTCCGGCCTTGTCCATGATCAGCGCTGCCACTCCTGTGAAGACCACCTGAATCAGACCCACAATCACTGAGGCCAGGTCACTGTCCTGAAAGACAACAATTAAACATTCGTTTATTCTTTCAGATACAACTGTTTCTGAATCCTTCTTATAATAAGCTAACAGTTATTTGTTCAGTGTGGGTTTCCTAGTTTTGGCTACTATATGGCCAAAAGTACATGAGCACCATTTCAGACCAAACATTTCAGCCATATCTGCAACATGTCATTTCATTAATCTGCTGCTATAACAGCCTCCATTCTTCTGGTTTCAGGATTTCCACCACATGTTGGAACCTGGTTGCAGAGATTTGTTCCCATTCAACCACAAGACCATCAGTAAGGTCCACCACTAATGTTGGGTGATAGGACGTCACTCCAGATCACCGCAAAAGTGTTGGATGGGGTTGAGGTCAGGGCTCTGTGCAGGTCAGTCAAGTTCTTCCACACCAAACTGGGAAAATCATTTCTTTATGGATTGTTATGTTGAAACAGGAGAGGAACAAACACAAACTGTTGACCAAAAGTTGGAAGAACACTATTGCCCAAAATATTAATGTATGCTGCAGCATTAAGATTTCTCTTCATCTGAAGTCCAAACCAGGAAAAGTACACAAATGTATATAGAAGGGGGTGTCCATTGTAGTATATCGCCGGCCTAACACCCAGTAGAAACAGGTATCTATGGAAACACTGACAATACAAGTCTATGTAGTGGGCATGTGCCAAAATTAACATTTTTGTAATTAAACTGAGCATTTAGTTGAGTTTGCCTTGATCTCCCTCTAAACAAATACATGTTTAAAGCCACCTCACCTTGAAATGTGCCTGTTCAAATATGTTTTCAGCGTAGAACATGATGGCATTGATCCCAGTCAGCTGCTGAAAGATCATCAGCATGATGCCGATCACCAGAGGCTTGTAGACACCAGGGTCCTTCAGGTCGGACATCTGGAAACTAGACCCCTGAGAGGAAACAGGAAGATAACGGTCATCGGCTGAAAATGTTCTCATTGACAAAACTCTCAGTAGATAGATACGATCAGCAGACTGCGACTTCATTGTCTGGAGCTGCAGACTTGACCTTCTGACCCAAACAGTCTCTGTGTTTTCTTCAATGTTTCCAGTAGTGATTGCATTACCACAGAGGAGGAAGGAGCTGTTGTAGTAGCGTTGTAGCTCCTGGTTTTAAACAGCGTCTACTGTGGTGACTTCATGAACCATACTGTTATATGTAGACGCCGTCCAACGCTCTCTCTTTAAACCAGCTGACCGCCAACTCACCTGCTCGTCACAGGCGTCCTCAATGCGGGCACACTCCCATTCGACGGGGGCGTCCGGTCCTCGCAGGAAGCGCAGCGCCTCCTCGGCTTCCCGCCTCTTGCCCTGGGACAGCAGGAACCTGGGCGTCTCCGGCATGAAGCACATACACACCATCAGCAGCGTCGGTGGGATGGAGCTGCAGATCGCCAGCCAGCGCCAGTCCAGGTATAGACCTGCAGGAGCGGGCGAAGGATTGGGATTGACTATGGATCAGTCTCAGTCTGTCCATCACTCACTCGACACCAGGAAACAATTCATAGACTACTGACAAAAACTAAGATAAGAGATCATATTACCGTCCTCTTAATGTCTCTACATTCGTTACCAGTTTATTACAGAATCAATTTTAAGATTCTAATCATGACTTTTAAAGCACTTCATGGCTCCAGACTGTATTTCTGAATTATTCGCCTCTTATCAAGCTGAACGTAGTCTGAGTGTCGTCCAGGTTTAAGACTTTGACGGAGCTTTTGCTGTGAGGGCATCTCAACTCTGGAGCAACCTGCCTGATGAACTCAAGTTTGCAAATTCAGTGTTTTCTTTTAAATCGTTTCTGAAACACATTCATTTCAAAAGGCTTCTTAATAAGCTCTTTTATATATTTTATTTAAAATTTGTTTTTATTACTATTATTTTACTTCTGAAAATATATTTTACATCATTCCCTCAATTTTAGAAAATTTGTCTGCATGTCTTTTTTTCATTTTGTAATCTCTGGGTTTTGATACGTGTTATATAAATAAACTTTATTAGTATTATATTATTATTATTTCTGATGCCACTGACTGATGTTTATTGATGTTTGTGATGTCACTGCTCCATTCTGACACTTTCTAAATAACACTGACCTTCTGCATTTAATTTATATTTATGTAAATTTGCAAAGTTCCAACGGTTTCAACAGTATTTCCTGTTTTTGTTTTGCAACCACCTAACGGCACAATGGTGACGTTGTCTTCATTTATCTCTCATGTTCCACCCACCTTCCTACATACTGTGGTTAGCTAACAAAATGTTTTTTTTCTGTTCCTCTTCACTTTTAATTTCATTTTCTCTGATTGCACTTAACAACTGTCACATCGTGTGTTACGTTCTTGACCTTTTGTTATACAACCTATTTTCATTGTCGCCATAATACCAAGAGAAAGACTGTAAAGATCATACTTTTATAGATTTATAACAAGATGGTTGTACAACAGTTGCATCACATTTGGTTTTTCATAACACTAATTTAATAACACACAGTTATCTCCTGTGTTGCTTCTATTTTCTGATTTTACTACTTTAAAACACGGAATAACTGATGAACTAGAAAAACCACAGTCTAACTAAGATGCAAAATTTACTGAACAACAAAATTATTTTGTTCTATGAATCAGGAATCAGACTGAGGGGATGCTGAGGGGTCCTGAACCCCCTTTAAGGGACCTCCTGATTGAAAGATGAGTCCTATTCTGGATTAAACTTGACTTTGTCCTTTTGTCCCACTTCTTAAAACTCCAAGATCTGAGGTTTTCCCAGAAGTGTTCCAAACATGCCGAGTGACTTTACACTCGCGACTGTCTTCATCTGCTGCGTCTAAAAACACATTTCTCTGCTGAACCGATTGTTACGCTTTATTTTCTACACTATTAACCTTTCAGCCGAACAGCAATTGGTTTGTGATGCAGCTGAATGAATCCCGCTCCGGACACCAGAGGACCTTAAAGAAACTCGAGACATCCCACCACACGTGACACAGCAGATTCTTCTATTGGGTAAACGTGAATGGTATGCAGCTAACGAGATTAGCAGCAAGCAGCTAGGTTCAATAGGGCTGCTGTCGAAGTGGCCGCGGAGGAATGTGATCGTATCTGAGGATGATCACATCACATGACAGCCAGGTTTTGGTCATCTCTTCTACACAACCTTTGATCTAGAGCTTTAAAGCAGTGTAACATCCTCAGAATAATCGATTGACGTCGTCACTGGGTGTTGGATAGCGAGTGACGAAGGAATCAATACAGATGATGACAAGAAACAATTAAGATATCACACATTTGATAGATAAGACAGGCAGATTTGTGGGTTTCAATAGTAAGTTGTATGTTTCATCATGGAAAAACTCTCTCAATGATTTACAGCTTGTAAACTGCTGTGGCAGAATAACCTCACATGACATCAATGTGAAGTTTATTAAGTTCCTTCACATGCTGAGAAAAAAAGAAGTTTAAGGCCGCAGCACGTACGTACCTGCGAGATATACTCCCATGATGCCGAGCACCACCATGAGCTGCACGCAGGAGCCTAACGTCCCTCGAACACGTTCATGACACATCTCAGAGATATACAGCTGATCCAAGAGAGAAAAACAGGTCAAGTTAGGGAAGGATTTATTGTTATTATTATTTTTTTGGGGCATTTTGATAGTGACAGTAGAGAGATGACAGGAAACAAGGAGAAAGAGAGAAAGAGATGGGGGGATGACGTGCAACTTGCGTCAAACCATTTAATTTCAGGCATTTTAACAGACTTGAGAACAAACAATGATTTACTGCTTTGCTCAAAGACGCTTAAACAAGTTCTGAAAAGTCCAGGCGACTAAACAGATGATTGACAGAAAAACCAATAGTTTTGATAACGATAATAATATAATTGTGGGGATATTAGAAATAGAGATGATAATACTACAATAAGACATTTATCAAGAAAAAGTGCCACATTCTCAAATGTGAGGATTTGATACCCATCACCCCTTTAATGGGTTTTATTGGACTGTTAGTCAGACAAAACAAGTAAATGAACACCTTGGACTTTGCTGCCATTCGATAGATTAATTATTAATAAGAAAAATAATAGAGAAATGAACAGATAATGAAAAGAATCATTAGTTGCAGCTTAATTTCAAGTACCTGACAGTCTGTTAAACTGCTAAACTCTACTCACAACTACATTACAATGACTCCAACAGTAGAAGAAGTTTAACTGAGCAGCAGTCCAACATTTTGGGAAAGACGTTTGTAGATCATTAAACCTCAGCGTAAGAACATTAACTTTATTTCTCTGAGTTGCATAAAGAGATCAGCTGAGGACATCATCAGTCTGCAGACTTAAGCATATTCCAGTATTACTGTGAAAATACCACAAACAAATATGCAGGTGAAGAAATCTGACCTCAATGGAGGTTTAAGAATAATAAAATTCCTGCCTTTAACTGATTACTCATCTGTGTTTTAATATGCATATAATTGTAGCGAGGCTGGCGGCCACAGGGCGGGACGTTACAGCAACAACAAGAGGACAAGAGGAAGAACAGCCAGAACATGTCAGTGTCATGGCGGAGGAGATGAGACAAACAACAGGTGCTTCTTACCGGGACGACCAGCGAGGTGACTCCGCTGGCGACGCCGGTGAGCACCCTGCCGAGGTGAAGCATCCAAACGTTCTGTGCCGCGATGATGATGGTGAAACCGAAGACAAACGGCAGCGAACAGAACATCAGACTGAGCTTCCTGCCGATTTTCTCCACCATCCAGCCGCCCAGCAGGCCGCCCGCCGCCGCTCCCAACGTCACGATGGACTGAAGACACAGACGACACAAAGCTTAATGTTGACAGAATACTTTCTATGATTTAATCAACATTTTCCTCCAGCATACTGTATGTAGAGGTAAATGTCTAAATTCTCTGGTTCCAGCTTTAGTCCTCTGTGACAGTATCTTTGGTTTGTGGACTGTTGGTAGGTTTCATCTTGGACTTTGGGAAAATGGTGATAAACATTTTTCCCAAATTTTCACAAATTCACGTTTACATACACATAGAATTTATGATTATACACATTAAATCACTAAAAAGGATCAGGAAGATATAATAATGATCATGTAAAAGTATGTTTGCTGATCTCACAAAATCTCATTTAAAAAAAAATATTTTGCTAAAAGACAATAAATACAAGAATATAACAAAATAGTAAAACATCATGTAGACGTTTGTATTTCTATTTCATATTACTGTTACTGTAAAGTTCTTACTGTGAATATGAGACATACTGACACAGTGAACTCTGTAAACAGACTGTTTGTATGATGTCATTCAGTTTTGATAAATACTTCAGTTGGCTGTAGAGGAAAATCTGAATTTACTGCTGTATATGAGTCTTAATAAGGAATAAAATACAGAAACATAATTTCATTGTCTTCTGTCTTATTGGCAAAATCCCTTTGACTTATGACTTGTCCAAACTTTAGCAAATTTCCTTTTGCTGGCAGTGATGCACTTGTTCATTCATTTATTTGACTTTTGAAACAAGAGTTGCTGGTTTTCTCTTTGTGTATTAAATATCTTTGGACTGTCGGTTGGACAAAACAAGACATCTAATGACATCAGCAAGGACGCTAGGAAAATGTGATGGGCGTTTTTCACTATTTTCTCACATTTTATAGACGTTTTATTTGATCAATTAAAGGAGAAAATAGTCTTAATAATGAAAATAATTGCTAGCTGCAGCCATAATAAATAGATGTCATGATTGCATGTAAAATTAAAGTCTATAATGGAAGATATGCCTGAGTTGATATTGTGGTTTAATGGTGCAAATTCCCAAACAAATTCCACACAACTGATTGACAATGAACCTGGGGCCCCTGGGGCCCCTGGGGGTCTGTGGGGTCAGAGGGCAGTTGCCTACTTTGCCTGGTTGGTAATGCTTCCTTGCCATAATCAGATGGATTTTCATGTCGTTTATTAACTTTGTTCTGTCCAATTCTTCTTTACTTATTAAAAATGCAGCTTCGCTCTAGATGTAAATAACCTCTGTAATTCTTCCATATTTAGCTTCACACATAATTAAGCAAGATTTAATTTCAACTACATTTTTGATTTTGCATTTGACTTTGATTAGTGTGAGAGCTCTTTTCTGTGTTTCTTTTATACTATAAATAGGTTTTTCAACTCAAATGAATCAGTCAGACGTGTTTGGACGACATGTGATACATAAAACTGCTGAGAAAGTTAAAAAAAATGGCTTTGAAGCATGTGATATTAAAGAAGCGTTCACAATTTTACAAGTGTGTCTTAAAACAACAGTCAGGAGCCCAAATGAACATTAAACATGTTTTTCTTGCTGTAATCATTCCTCCTGTTCATACTGACCATTAGAAGATCCCTTCATAATGACCTTACAATGGAAGTGATGGGGGACAAAATCCACAGTCCTCCTTCTGTGCAAAAATGTATTTAAAAGTTTATCTGAAGCTAATATGAAGCTTCAGATAAACAAAAGCGTCCAAATAAGTCAAATCAAGTAGATATCTTTCAACGTTACAGTCTTTTTAGTGTCAAAATCCCTCTTTTTGTTACTATACTTCCACCTGCAGCTCAACAGGGAAACACAAAGAGGGAATTTGATGCTAAAAAGACTGTAAATGTGTCAGATATCCACTTGATATGACTAACTCAGACTGCTGAAGACTCATATAAGCTTCACATCAACTTTTAAATGACTGTGTGGACACACTGTGGATTTTGGCCTCCATCACTTTCATTGAAAGCACATTTGAAGGATCTTTTAATATCCAGTATGAACAGGAGGAATGATTACAGCGAGGACTGCTGTTAAGACACACTTGAAAACCTGTGAACCTGTCCTTTAAATCATTATGGCTTTTCCATCATACCCCAAACCAGGAGGCCTGGACATCGTCCAGCCGCAGCCGAGGGTCTGAGATCTGGGTGAGGTCAGGGATGGCAGGAGAGCTGTAGCCCAAAACAAACCCGAAGCTCATGGGGCCCAGGACGGACGCAAATGTTGCAAGGTACAACTTCCTGTTCTTCACTTTGCTGTGGACATAAAGAGGAACAGAGCAGAAGGTAGACAGTAAAGGTTAAAGGTTACAGTGTCACACACGATCAAAGGTCAGTTCAGCTGCTTGTGTAGGTATGTTTCCACAATAAAGTGCTTCAGATAAAGAGCAGAATTCTGCAGATTGATTTATAATCCATTCATGTTTCACATTGCATGATAAAATCACTGTTAAAAAATGTCTTGTTTCACTGCAATCACACAGTGAAGTATGATTTTATCACAGTAACATTGATTTTAGCACAGTAATGTTACATTTAATAAACATTTTAAACACTAAGGACGATTTATTTTTATGGTTTATGGTTTATGAGGTTAACTTGGGTGACTTTTCCTACTGCTCCAAGTGGGGCAGTGGCAATAATACTACATGACCTTAATGAGTTGGTTACATATTCAATATTATTGGATCATATGATGATGATATGATCTCACCATGTTATCATTCTACACATTGCTGTTGCCCTCCAAGCAAACTGTAACTCAAAACTAACAAAATGAGTTATTAAAGTTTATTGTTTTACACATATGAAGAGTTTAGCTTCATATAATGTACAACAGTTCATCACTTTGAATAACAATTTGATCATTTAATATCTGACTTTGCATACATTTTAAATATATTGACATCAAAAACAATCATTTTTAATTCTTTTTTTATATTGTGATAATGATTTTAACCATATTGCCTGGTCCTGGGTCCTGACTTGAAACTGCTTGAGTTGTGTAATCCTGCAAGTTTGCATTACTTTTTCTCAAAGACATTATTTCCTTGTTACAATTAACAGTACCTGTACCTACAGTACAGTTTGCTTTCTTGGTCTGTTATGTTTACACATGTATTGCATGTTTGTTCATCCTGGATGACGGATCCCTCCTCTGTTGTTCCTCCTGAGGTTTCTTCCATTTTTCACTGTTACAGGTTTTATTAGGGAGTTTTTTCTTATCCGCATGGAGGGTCTAAGGATAGAAGATGTTGTATTGCTGAACAGATTACAAAGCCCCCTAATGCAAATTTGTGATATTGGGCTATACAAATAAAAATGTACTTGAATGACTTGACCTGACAATAAGTGAAGATTGACTGCATTACCTCATGATGATAACAACATAAACTCTATGTAAACTTGAGGTTCAGTGTGAATAACACAACTTAAGCCACCTTCGAGTGTCTGCTAATTGATTTTCATATGGCACAGGAGTGAATGGAAATGAATGAACCCCTCAATAGTAGAAAAGTGCATTCAGACGTCTAAAACACAGCAGCACTGTTTGCAGGATGGTTATATATATGCAAAGTATACATGATAAGTAATGAATGGGCGGAAACATGCAAAACCAGTGGAATATGGTCCTTTATCAGTTGATTTTTGTGTCGATCATGCAGTGAACTGTGTGTTATTCACCTCAGATAAGCCTCATGCTCAGACATGAGTCCAGTCGGATCCTCATCACCTCCCTCCGCATCCAGGAGCCTTCTCCTCTCGTTCTGGATGTCCATACTGATCCTGATGTTTGCCCTCTCTTGTTGTTCTCCTTTTACATGGATCACAAGTCAGTCCACACCAAAACAACTCCTGAAGAAAACCAACAGCGGCTGCAGTACAAACAGGACACCGTGCAGCCACACGGGGACGGGATCAGAGAAAATGAACTAAACGGAATCACAGGGAGCCGAGAAGTAAACATCAGACATTTCAGCTGAGAGTATCTGACCAGCTAATAATCGCCTGTCAGCGATGATTCTTGCTTCCTCCACCAGTGCTAACTTGCTTTGTCAACGTTTCAGTCAGCTGATCATGTGCACGCCTGTTATCCCGGATATGGTTTCCGTTTTCAAAATACAAGTATTCACGTAGCGAGCTAGTTAAGCGCTTGTTATTTTAATCGTTTAACTACATATAGAGGAAATACACATGTGCGCTTTTATCACTATCAAACTGAAACACAGACTTTTTGGCATTCACCGTTTCCATTGAGAATTAACGTAGCTAAAGCCACTTCCATTAGCAAAGCTGTTAGCTAGATTATTAGCCATGGCTGTGAAGACAGAAGCACAGACGTGATGTTTTTAACATCTGTTTAAAGTTAACATCTTAGCTACAACACTATCAGCGCTACTGAAACCGGAATATTACGCGGTTTAACGCTGTATAGACGACAGTTAAACCGCGGCGGAAGTGACAGGAGATGAACTCTCACTCACTGTCGAGACTGTGTTTAGAAAATAAAAGCCTCTTCCTCCAGCCGCTTGGCTTGTTGGAGGTTGGTTTCCATGGTAACATCTATAGTTAGCCATTGGTTTCCATGGTGACATCCACAGTTAACGTTTACCTGCTAAGTGAAACAAAGAGAGGAACTAACTAAACTTCAGTGAGATAATTCATGTCAGCTATTTGATACAATGGACACTTCTGAGAAGAGAAATGAACAAACGGTAATCTCTAATATTTCGTTGAGAAGCAGTAACGTTTGGTAAAAAGTTACTAACGTTAAGTTACTAACGGTTACTGACTGGCGGTTAGCTCAGTTAACTAACACTAACAAGGTTACCATTGTATGGTTCAACTTGAAATGAGTTCACTGTTCACCTGTTAATTTGAAGCTAACTAGCAAGCTGTTTTTTAGTAGCTATATTAACACATCCCAAAAGTTATTAAAGTAAAGTTTGAACATTTCCTTTTAAAACATTTAGCTAGTTAGCTAAATGTGGCTAATATAACACAACCACTAAAAGAAGTTACAAAAATTACAGTGACGCAGCATTAAAGGACAGCTTTACAATTTTTCAAGTCTGTCTTAAATCAACAGTCAGGAGCCCAAATGAACATTGACAAATGTTTTTCTTGCTGTAATCATTCCTCCTGTTCATACTGACCATTAGAAGATCCCTTCATAATGCACTTACAATGGAAGTGATGGGGGACAGAAACAGTCCTCCTTCTGTGCAAAAATGTATTTAAAAATTTATCTGAAGCTAATATGAAGCTTCAGCGTCCAAATGAGTCAAATCAAGTAGATATCTTTCAACAGTCTTTTTAGTGCCAAAGTCCCTCTTTTTGTTACTATACTTCCACCGCAGCAGTCAGTTGTCTTTGGATTACATGGAAGGCACTTCAAATTGAATGTATTATTATTATTATTATTATTATTCAACATAAAAGCAGTTATCAAACTGTAACTGATGCTGAAAATTGCCCACAAACAAAACTGGATATCAAAATCAACAATATTTTCACATAACTACCCTCATACCTAATTAACTAAATAACAAACTAACTAAAACAGTGATCTGGTGTTGAGAAAATATATATTTACAATCTTCTTTTTAGAATTTGCAGTGGAGGGTAAACCCGCCTTAACGTTGTTCATCTGGTTGTATAAGTAGTGCTGCTAACCCACCTTTCTAAACTGATACACTGTAATTATTAATCAGATTCATCAGTTCATAGTAAGTAGTGCTTAATATAGTCTACATAAGATTGTGTTTTTTATTTTTCAAGAAAAATATATCCATTCAATCAACAAATTTTGAACTTGAAGCTCATTTGTTGTGTTTTCATTCCCTAGAAAAGCGGAAATGTGTTGGAATTTAATAATAAACCTTTGTCATTTGAATGTGTCCCAGCAGGTAGAAGAGCAGAGTTTATTTCCCACTGCTGTGTCAGAAGAGGAGCTGGATGAAGCCCGGAGGAAAAACACCCTCAAGCAGCTTTTTGGCTCCAGTAAAATCTTTCTGGCAGGAGAGAAACACCCTCAAAGAGCAGACCTGCAGGGGAGCCTCATCATACAGAACAAGGCTGCACAGCAGTGAGATTCATGAACACAAATTAAAGAAAAAAATATTTTCAAAAGTGAATGAAAGGGTTCTACTTTAGCCTTGCTTACAGTTACAGTATGTATGAAATGATAGTGTTTTATTTTGATGCTCAGGTACGTTCTCTGTAAGAGAAGCAACACTGGCCAAAGATCATATCTGTGTTACAAATATTTGAAGGCTACATATGAGGGACATGTGATGAAAATATGTGCAAAGTTGGAGCAGGTTATCCAGTATGCAGCTTATGATGTTTTTCTTTGCAGTTACACTGAGGGAAAAGAAGCAATGGGAAAGTCCCAGTATGAGAAGGCTGTGATCTGCTTCTCCAAAGCCATCGCACTGCAGCCAGAACAGGTGGACAAACAAGTTTTTTCTGTTAAAGAGGTCTATGTTTCTAAATTACCTGTAGTAATAATACTGTGTGTTTTCTACCTGCTGGTCTATCTCAGTGTGCTAACCTGTGCTGTTGTGTGTTTTAGACTCAGCTGTATGTGAACCAGGGGGAGGCGTACCTGCAGCTGTGTGACTTCCAGTCAGCAGCAGCCTGTTATAAACAGGCCTGGCTTCTGGAGCCTGAAGCCTTCAGTACCCGCTTGGCCTTTATCTACTACCTCCATGTAAGAGTCTCCTCTCCACACTCCTCTGTTCTGGCTGCTGCACTTTATTGTTACTGTTACATGTACACTGTAGTGTTGTGTGATTTAGAGTAAAAGCACAACAGTAGGAGAAGAATGAAACTTGACAAAATGATTCTGTGATACTTAAAAACAATAGATATGAGGAGAATTTGGTAGTTTTTGGGTTAAAAGTTTGAACCTGGTACTGACAATTTGTGCAAGAACAAGTACCTGTAATTTATTGGCTGTTTGGTTTATGTATGCAGTCATATATATTGTTTACTCAGGAATTCAGGCTTATTCTGCTGTCTGACTGATTATAAGGTACCCTTGATAAATGTTTCAGCCATAAGACAAATCATAAAATAATCTAATGACAATCTTTCTCCTTCCTTCTGTCCTCAGGGTCAGTGTTTGTTTGATGGAGGCTCTTTCTTGGAGGCTCTGGAGGCCTTCAGCAAAGCTGCTGAGGTGAAGCCTGGCTGCAGGGCCTACGAGTATAGAAGGTCAGGACCCTCCGTTACTGAGATCTGAATGAAAGCTGAGAGTGTGTGATCAGGTTTACTAAGATTGTCTCATAAAAAATGTAAAAACCTTGCTCTTTACAGTCTGTATAGTAATGCATGTTATAGATAAATTAATCCTATTATAGCAGCTTGAGGTTCCCTGTCTAGTTTGATTTCTAACTCACACACATTATTCATTCATGTTTTTTGTACTTTTTGTCCCAGTCTGGCCTGTCTGTCAGCAGCAGGTCAGTACAGTGACTGTCTGAAGCTGGTGAACAACTGGATGTTTGTAGACGGTCCCACGTCTGACCTTTACGTCCTCAGAGCCCGACTGCACAGACGTCTCAACCAGGTCACAACTGCAGGAAGCTTCAAATACCTAGAAACCAGCAGCATATACACTTTATTGTAAAGAAAGCTGCTGCTGTAAAGAATCAGGTAGTAAAATAGAAAAGTAAAATGACCTTAAATCTGTACGTCAACAGCACTGCAGCGCTGAAATAACAAAATGTTTTTAGTTTCTCCTTTTTGACAAAGTAAAGTTCAGATAAAGAGACTTTTCTATCACCTTAAACTTGAACACATTGACATAATCTTCATGGTTGAAGCAAAAATGGAACAACCTTATAAAAACATTTCAAATGTGAATAAATGGAAGAAAAATACGATAACAAGAGTTTCCAGAGAAGTTAGAACAATGATGACAAACATCTTGAAATATAAGCTTACTGACATCAGTTTATCTAACCCTCCTGTTGTCGTCGGGTCAATTCTGACCCGGGAGGATAACAGGTGTCATTATGTGCTGTCATCAAAAAAACTGAAATGGTTTTAAAACAGCATCTTGACTAAGAAATTATGAATTATTTTAAATATAGTTGAGATCAGAGGAAAATATGTTGAAGGATTATGTCAGACAAGTTTAGTCAGGATACTGTTTTGAGTATTTAGACACAGTAAATGAGTTGGTCAAACTGTATACAGTTACATAGACATGTATGTACTGCAGCTACTCTAAACACACAATCAAATAACCATCAGTGATCGTCTCTCCCATCCAGGCGTCACGATGTTACCAAGATGTGAAGTCGGCTCTGGCGTTGAACCCGACGTGTCTGGAGGCCGGAGCGCTGCTGCTGCAGCTGCAGGAGACCAGCGAATGGGCCAGACAGAAGGCCGTGGACAGATCTCTGAGCGGCCAGCTGCCTGACGCCCTCTGTATGATCAACATCGCTCTGGCCAACAGCCCGCAGGACGGACGCCTCTACCTGTTCAGGTGGACGACATGAAACACTCAAACAATCGTTTTCTCATTGTTGATGAACCAATTAGTTACTTCTTCAATCAATCAGTTTATCATCTAGTATAAAAACTGTGAAAAAGGTGACAAGGGTCAGTTACAAGTTACTAGAGTTCAAAGTGATGTTTCTAATTAGCTTGTTTAGTCTGAAGCCTTTGACAGTAAAATACTGTAAATGTTGGTATATTTAATAACTGACAAGATGTAAACAGTTTAAACTTAGAATTAGATTTAAAATGATTTTTTCCATCTATTGGCTAATTGTTTTATCAACTCCTCATTTCTACAGTAATTCAGTTGAATCTATTTCAGTTTAATCTTCATTTCAATTAAATCCTGTTGATATAAATTCAGTTTAGTTTAGTTTAATTCAATTCTCTCCATCAGAGGGATTCTGTACCGGCGTCTGAAAGACTTCACAGCAGCCATCGAGGATCTGGTCCAGGCTGTCGAGCTAGACGAGGAGGTTGGTGAGGAGTCCAGAGGTCAGATGGAGGCCACGGATGAGGAGGAGTGCGGCTCCGTGCAGAAGGAGGCGCAGTTTCAGCTGGTTCTCACCTACAATGATTTTGCTGTTCAGTGCTTCAGCAGGGGCCTCTACGCTGAGGCGGTGCTGCTACTCAACAAAGGCATTCAGGAGGAGAAGAGCCAGGCGGGCCTGTACCTGAACCGAGGAGGTGAGGCCGTACACGTGTGTGTGATGGGGGAGAAAACACAAGTTGTCCTTTTAAATCTGCAAGCTGAAAAGAAAGAACATCTAGTGAGACGTTTGTGAAGTTTAACTTGTTGTTGGCGTGTAGTGAAAATGACATGAACCTACAAAGTAAGATGAACATATTAAGTGAAACTGAAAAGGTGCAACTTGACAAACCTGATTTTCAGCAGTAGAGTTTGGAGAGTGTCTCCAACAATCTATGCACAGTTTTTACTGTTTCACCACAACTTACATATAGATACAATAAACTGATATTAACTAAAAAGGGTTTTAAGTTACTGAATATACTCTCAGAAGTGTTGATTATATTATACAGAAGCAATTCAAAGTGCTTTACAGAGTGATGAAACAGTAAAAATTTGGTTAGGACATAGATACAGACAGACATCATACACACACACAAACAAACACGTAAACAATTAGTCGATTTATCAATCAAGTCAAAAATAAACAACAATTTTGCTAATTGATTCTTATTTATTGGTTCCACCTGGATCTGCTGCTTTTCTCTCACTGATTTAGTTGGAAATTGAATATTTTTGGGTTTTGGACTTTTTTTTGCTATTTTCTAACTTTTCGACCAAACAATGAATTGACAAACTAATTGACAGGAATGGAAATTAAAATAGAAGTTTAATTAAAATCACAACTGGGGCCTATTTCACCAAAATTGCAACATGCACGCCGTGACTTGCAACATGAGATCATTTCTTCTGTTGTTAATTTTGACCCATGAGTGAGTGATAGGACTGTAGGACTTGCAAATGTATCTGTATAATCTGCATGGAAGCAGCGCCTGCAGATCTCTGTCATGAAACAGACCCCTGATCTATGAAATGAAGTGACTAAATGAACTAAATGAACTAAAATTGTGTGTGTGTGTGTGTGTGTGTGTGTGTGTGTGTGTGTGTGTGTGTCAGACTGTTTCTTTATGCAGGGGGAGTGGTGTTACGCTCTGGCTGACTACCGGCAGGCAGAGGAGATGATGAGACCTGACGACCCGGCTGTCAGACTCCGCCTCGCCGTCCTCTACAACACGCTGGGCTCCCTCTGCTTCCAGGAGGGGTCAGACACACACAAACACATTAACATGCATAGAAACACACAGGTGATATGCTAACATCCTCATAAACACGTCAATAAACAAGAGAAAGCAAGAGAGTAAAGTCATCTTGATTAGATAATGATGGTGTTGTTGATGTGAGTATGTTTGTGTACATCTGTAGGTGTTTCCAGGAGGCAGCTGACAGGTTTTCTCTGGCCATCCAGTACAACCCAACAGTAGGTCACTACTATGAGAGCAGAGCCAAGGCTTTCCGAAAGCTCCTGAACCTGGAGGGAGCCAGATCGGACTTCATCCGCACGCTGATCCTGGATCCCACCAACAAGGAGGTCAGAACTTCATCTCACCCTCTGGATCCTCAGACGTCACACAGCAACAGAAGACTTCCTCTGAATGCACTTAAACACAACGTGTCTCATTGTCATCTCAAACTTTTACATCATTATTATTATATTATCTTTTGTTGTCTGTCAATAGAACTTTCATTTGTAAATGTGTCACCATCTACTGAATTTTTCTTTGATCTTTTCATTCAGTGAGAGGAACATACTTTAGGTTACATCCACACTAATATGTTTTCATTTTTAAACACATAACTTTTGCTACATTTACACCCAGCATCCACACTACTGCTGTGTTTTCAAACCCCTAAAACAGAGACTTATGAAAAGCTGTTGACTCCGTTTTATTTTGAAACCCCGGGGGGTTGCATTTTATTCTGGACGGGCAATGACACAACAGACCCGCTTCTACGAGGGTGCAAAAGCATGCATTGCACCCTCAGTTGAAATTTGGGATAATAAACACCTTCAGATGCTGCAGGGATTTAATGACCTGAAGGTGAGGCTTTTCACACAGTATAAAGCAGCTCTGGGCAACAGATACTGTAAGAATCACCCACATTCATTACATGCGCGCCCAGTGTACGTGAACGGTCCTGTGATATGTATAGTTTTAAATTGAAAACGTGTTAGTGTGGACGTGGCCTTTTTTCCATATTATATTGAGTCCTTCAGTAATACAACACATCGATATTGAGATACTGCTGTGACAATAACAACAATATTACTGAATAAATAATTTTTTGCTTCATATAGTGGGTACATGTAAGTTTCTTTATGTAAATCTTGTGTGTTTAGCTGCCTCCTATGCTGATGAGCCTGTTCCCCGGACGCAGCATGTCAGATGTTCTGTCCAGTCGAACAGGACAAGCAGTCAGAGCCCAGCTGACGGACACCATCCAGGCCTGCAGCTCCTCGCCAGATCAGCAAAGCGACACGTACCCGCTTCACGCTGACTGTAGAACAGCTGACAGAACATCAGCAGCAGAAAACAGAAGCACATTAATGATTCTGTGTTAATGAATGAATAGAATGAATGTTTTTATGGACTGAAATGACACTCAGCTCACTGTTAATCTGTCAAAATACAACTGTTCCTTTTTTGCCAAATTAAGATGTGTGTGTCTTGTGTGCTATGACGTGTTCACAGACTGAGTGAGAAGCTCCAAATGATGACTCTGACCAGTGACAACACAGCGAGCCAATCAGAAGACTCATCTGAAGCAGGGAAGGAGTTGAAGTTGAATGTAAATCAACAGGAGCTGCAGATGATGATGATGAAGAGCACTCTGCAGGTACTAAAGGGAAGATGATAGCTGATCAGTAGAAGAGCCATAATTATAGATATAGTTCCTCATTAAATTCAGATTTGAACAAAACTCTACTAGTAAAAATAGTAAAAAAGTCAAATAAAATATCATATAATAATAATAAAAATCCATGTAAACCCACACAAAGCCATGCAGGAATAATACCTTGATTTTTATTAAATGATTAATAAAATAATAAAAGTCCTCCATGAAGGAGCCACTTACAAATGTTTCAGAACCCTTTTCAAGCATTTTACTTTAAATTAAGTAGATTCAGATTAGATCTACAGGACATGTCCAAATAAACTTTTAATGTTTGTAGGGAAGCTTAAAAAAATCTGTGAGTTGTGATGTGCAACATTGGCTCATTTCCTTTCTTGATTGATGTAGTTCATGTCGTTTTTTGAAACATTTATCGGTGTTATCGTGCTGAACTCCAGCTGTTCCTCTCTGTCGACTGCAGCAGACCAATGAAGCGGTTCAATCGCTTCTCCATCAGCATCCAGCTCTGCACCACACCGGCCCACCGCCTCCATCCACACAGAAGAACCACACCAAACCACCTGTAGACATGAGAGGAAGTCATTCTGCAACAAGAGATTTGGGATGTTTGGAGTCCACATCTAAGAAATGATGGTGGAATTACTCACTGTGCTTTTTGCTTGCATTTTTTACTTTAATTTCTCCTTGACTCAGACTTTAAAATAATCAAAGTAGACAGTTAGTGTTTATAGCCGACTACCGTTTGTAGTTAATGACTTAAAATACACAAAACCACCATTCTGCTCCTTCAACCTGAACTTATGATTTGAAGATAGAACAGTAGAGAGAAATCATTCAGCACAAGAAAAAACACAACAAGACAGAACAGCAGTGACAGTAATGACAGCACAACAGTGTGGTATGATCCTTTAATCAGGATGTTATTATGTAGTCCGATAGGTGGCAGCAGAGGCTCAAATTTAGCTCGATGACATTACTCTTGAGTCCTCAACTACTGTGCAACTAAATGTTTGGGTTCTGGCTCTGCAACAGCTCTTCCTCTACATTGTCCAGGTGATCTAATTTATCTGATTTGCTTAATTGAGAATAATTCTGTGACACCTCAAACATGAATGAGTGAGTTTTTTAAAACCACTGATTCAAATGTTTCTTTGGTCAAACTGTGTGTTGAACTGTGGATCTTTTTTTTATGTTTTTCTCCATGTCTTTATGTCACTTTATGTCATTTTTCAAGTAGTTATATAGTATGTAAATGTTCATAAACATTAATAATATTAAATTAAATTCCCATCCATCCCTGAAGCAGACCTGCGTTCAGTTTGGGTCAGGAGGAGGGTTGTGATGCACATCAATCCTGTCAGATTCACAGCAAACCGAAGTTGCGTCACTCCGTCGTTTTGAAAGGGGGATTACTTTCTCTGACAATTTATTATAAAACCCAAGACGGCATTTTTATTTAACGTTGAAGTGCAGCAGATGGTCTTAATTACTGTAAATTATGTAGCAATAAACAGCACAAGAGTTGTCTTAACTTAACAAGCTCAAGCCGTCACACTGTCTGAAGATCTGAAACAGCTCTGACGAGGATGTATGGTGTGTTGTTCGATCATGTCTAAAGGCAAAAATATTTATACTTGTTTTTCCAAATGGTGATGCTGAAAGTCTGTCTAGCTGAGACATGATGCACAGTCTCTCTGCAAAGGCCTTCATGATGTTACACTCACAATTACACGTGAAAAGTGACAGAAGTAGTGTGGAAAGAGAAAAAGAGCTTAAGAGAGAAGTGGTTATTGTTGGAAAAATGATATTAATTTAAGCTCCATTTATTAGCTTTTTTAAAAATAACATTATTATACCTTAATCATTTCTTTCCAGTGAGCTCAAACTAATGCTGGCAGTCTTGTTGTTCAGCAGAAGTAGTGAATCTGATTGAGTGTTGTAGTGTAACACTGGTAATCGGTGTCAGCAGAGTGAAGACGTGTTGTGGCTGCAGCTCTGCGGTGTTTCCTAGGAGGCAGCTGACCTCGCAGCATTAACAACAGCTGTGGCAACAGCTGACACACAGAGAAAGGACCTGTGGCACACTGGCTGCTGTCTCACAATATAAAGTACCCACACCACATAGCTAAAAGCACAAACATACCAAACATACCAGACTCTGTCGCAGTTACTTTCACGCGGTGCACTTTTTTGTGCTTAATTGACACTAATGAAAATTGATCCAGCAAACATTCTCTTCAGCGTCTCCGCTGCATGTGGAATATTAGAGAAAGTGCTCTTTTCACTGGTGAAGAAGTCATATTTTTTTATTTCTCCAGATGTATTTCTTTATTATATTTCGATACCCACTGAAATTCCACGCCGCCGAGGAATGTGGGCGCAGACGACCACGCTCATACTTGTGTCAATCAACAATTATTGTGTTGACGCTGTCGATGTCTGCTGAGCAGCGCGGCGGCCCAACACAACTTGTGGTGGACAGGCCTTCAGACGGTGTGTGTGTGTGTGTTTCTGTTCATGTGAGGACAAGCTGTCATTCAAAGGTCCGATCAATCTCGACAATTCTTCAAAATGAGGTTTTTTTTTTCTGGTTATCATTTTTTCTAACAGCTCATCTAAAATTAGGGCCAAGATTAGGATTAGATTAGTGTTAATTGAAGTGTTCTGGTTAAAATCAGGGATTATAGACAGTGGAAAGTCTAAGGTAATACAGTCCTGCATGTGTGTGGGCTGTAGCCCCTCAGCAGAGTGGTGCGGGATAGACAGTGGTCGTAAAGGAGCTGAAAAGTGTTTCACACTTGTGCAATAAAAGGCTCGAGTTACCGTCCTGTCAGGGCCGGGAGGCGCAGCCAGCCGGGAGGTGCCGGTGGCCCAGCCAGCCAGGTTTCTGAGCCCAGACAAAAACACCTTTCTCTGGGCACAGGAGCTGGTGGCTTGGCCCCGGCTCAAAACATTCCCTGGTGGAGGTGGAGGTTCATTCACGTTCTGGCCGGAGACTGTTTTGTCTAAGATACGCAGAACACGTTTGTAGTCTTTGGGTAGTGTTCGTGGGCAGGTGACGTGCATGGACGCATGTTCTCCTGAAGTGAAAGTGAAACGAGATATGTGGGTTTGGAATTGGATTAGTCTTGCTAGACTGAAGTGGGCCTTGAAGTTTGTGCCAGTCAGGGTTTTTGTCAATGGCCGGCTTCTGTAAAATCCATATCACTTCATTATGATAATGGCTGGGACGCTTGAGGCTGTAAAAATTCCATCCAGTCCCTGAAGACCAGTTAAAAACAGGTATTCAACATTTCATTTTATTTAGAAAATATTACAAAATTATAAAAAAAATCAAACACACAGTTATATACTGTATACAGAATATACAATCTTCCATACTGTAATAAATAGCAATATACTCATAAAAGTTTTCACCAGAAACATTACACTGTCTGAACAATGCACATTGGGGACAGAAATCATATCCAAAGCTGCTCGGTCAGTAAAGTAAAGTTAACAGACAGAAGAGTCCACCTGCTGATCCAGAAACACATCAAGATGCTTCAGGCGGGTTACAGCCCGACGTCTGGGCCGCTGCTATCCCTCGCTCCATCGTCTGATGCTCCACATGACACATTTGGCACCTCGAGGACGTATAAAAACGGTAAAATGTGCTTTACAGTCTTGTAATTTTCATAGCCGAGTTCGACCGCGTGTTTCCCTTCCCTGCGAGAGACGGGAAAGAGAAAGAGGAGGGAGAACGGACAGACAGAGGCGAGCAGACGAAGGGAGTCCCCTGAGGAACATTTCTAAAGACAATTTATATATTTTGGAGAGATAAACCATCTGCCTGTTTGTTCTTCTCATAAATTTTCCAGTCAGTTTTACTGGCTTGTCTCAGCCACCGTCTCCCTGTTCGTGCTGTGTGTGTTCTTCGTAGCATGCTGCCTGTCCTCAGATTTGGACAAGTGCTTCAGACAGCTGTGTTCTTATCGGGTCTTCGAGGGCACCAGAGTCCCGAGTCACCTTTTGTCCTTGCCTCTAAATTTTTATAACCATGACAGGACGATACTGTTTCTTTACCTGTTGGCTACAGTGGCTGGTGGATTCCAAAAGTCGCTGTTGACCTTAAATATTCTACCAGCCAAAAATGAGTTTTGGAGTAGAAAGGATGTCCACATGATGGTTGGTTTCCTGCTGAAGTAAATTAACTTACCAGCCACGTACAAGTTTATCAGCATTTAGCTGACAGTTATTTGGTTATCTTCCCATTTCCCGCTCATAACCCACCACTCGCTATGCCTGTTCTTCAGGATGAAGTCCGACGACATTAGACAGATTGTCAGTTGTGTTTTTGGGGTCACTTCCAACCGTTCATCTCTTTAAGCTTGCTGATGCTGGTCCCTTTGATAGGTGTGGAGGGTGGGGTGGTGTTGTAGAGAGGGAGGGTGGGGGTGCTGCAGTCTGGCGTCCATGACTTCTTGATGGGGACTGTCCACACGGTGCGGGACGACTTCTTCTTAGGTTTGTCTGTCTTCTCTTTAGAAGTACCAGGGGACATAGTCTGGTGAGGGGATACATGGGAAATGTGATTAGGACAACGTGAAGGATATTTGAACTTGCCTGACAGTGAGCTGTGTTGGTTTTAGAGCTGCAACTATTAGTAGATTGACAGAGAATTAATCAGCAGCTACTTTGATAGTTGATTGTTTTTTTTAAGCAAAAATTCTTCAGTTGCAGCTTCTCCAAAGTGAAGTTCTGTTTTTTTTTTCTCTTTGTAAACTGAATATCTTTGGGTTTTGGACTGTTAGACAAATTAACTACTAGTTGAACTACTTTCTACCAAAGAAATACTCCCAATAATAACTTGGCACATCATCAAAATTGTCTATAGGTAGTATAAATGAATGGCTGGACGTGGCTACCTGAATACATTTTCAACATATTATGAAGACCAACATCCATGAATTAAATACATTTACAGTGCAGGCATTTACTCTCTGTTGTATTGACACATGTTGAGGTGTCTTTGAAGACACTGAACCCCAAAATTGCTCCTCAAGTGTGTCCAAGTGAAATGAGGGTAAACTAAATCGTTTTGGACAAATGAATGAATGTACTTTCAACAGGTGATGAGTTAAATAACCCTGCCCCTCACATACGGTATGACCTGTTTAGCTGCCACTTCTGTTTTTGTTTCCTTTTAGATTAAATGAAAGTAACATACACAGCAGCAGAGGGTGAAGCAGCTTAGTTTGGCGGCGTTTTGTCCCGTCCCTGCATAGCGATTCTTCTTGGGCAGCAGCAGGACGAAGGACACAGCCAGAGACAGATGGTAGAAGCTGTGGACGTAGGCGTAGTCCCACTCCTGCAGTGACGAGAATACAGAAAGCGGTGCGTCGAATTGTTAAAAGCACATCGATATTAAACAAAAAATAAAGTCACACATCAGCAACTTCAGACAAATAGAAAAAGCACGTTTAATAATCCTCGTGAGGAATATAGAAATTATTATCCATTGAAATAATGGCAAAACTGGCTGCCAAGCAATGACCTGAGCATTTTGTAATGTTTATAAGAGCTGATCGTGATGACAGTCACCTCAAAGTAGAAACGCAGCATCAGAGCAAGAGCGCCGAAGCAGCAGCCTGGGCCGACCTGCTGCGTATATACAGTCTTCTCCGGATACACCGCCTTCAACTGCCTCATCTTCTGCAGCTGAAACACCATGAAACAATGAGAGAGTGAGTCATGTATTCATGGGGCAAAAGGAAGAAAAAAGAAAGAGAAGGGAAGAGGAGAGGAGAAGAAGAAACATAAAGAGAAGAAAGGAGAATAAGGAAAGTGGGAGAGGAGAAAGACAAATGTTAAGAAAGAGAAGAGAACACAGTGAAAGTTGGGAAAAATAAGGATGTGAAGATGACGGACAGGTAGAAGAAAGTGCAAGAGAGTAAACAAGAGGAGTAAAAGTTGTTGAAAGTGGAGATCACAAAGGTGGAAAAGATTGTATAAGAAAACTATGAAAGAGAGGAACTCAATAAATAGAATATACATTTTTCTACTTGACTCAACATATACCCTAGCCATAGACAATAAGCTGTTATTACTACTTTGGCTGCAATTCTAAGGCAGCATTCACTCACCCATTTGATCATGATGATGAAGACAGCTGATCCGATTGGTCCAGAGTAGATCCCGTAGCCCCAGCGATCCTGGTAGATCCTCACAGCGATGGTTAACACTCCAAACATGGTTATACTGG
Source organism: Thunnus albacares (assembly GCF_914725855.1). Classification (NCBI taxonomy): domain Eukaryota; kingdom Metazoa; phylum Chordata; class Actinopteri; order Scombriformes; family Scombridae; genus Thunnus; species Thunnus albacares. The sequence continues at coordinate 36,322,744 of NC_058107.1, read as the reverse complement.
CGCGCTGTGGTTCATCAAAGTCGCCCAGAGCTGGAAGAGAGAGACACAGACTGTATGTGAGACAGGGGTTCCAAAAGTGTTTCTGCTAGATTTTTAAAAAGAAACTCAAGACTGCAAACTCTTCAAATCAGAATTGTTATTCCTATATATTCTCTCCTCAGACTAATGTTCAAAATTAATAAATAATATAATCCTAATTTGGCTGGAGGCTCCCTGAAGAACCTTAAGGAACCCTGGAAGTCCCATGAAGTAAGTATGAGAAGCACTGATGTCATACTGTATGTAGTAGTCATCCTTATGGCTCAGTTGAGTAAGGAGTCAAATTTATCTCATTTTTTTCTATTTCTCTTCATTGTCAACTTTCCAGTAAACTAGAGATGTTCAAACTGTAAAATAAGGGGTTTCAATGAGCACTATCTGGTAGTCCAACCATTGGTCCCAAATGGTCCAAAAGAGTCATCAAATGTCACCAAAGCCTTTTCTTAGTTTGCATTATCAGTCACCTCCATGAAGCTCCATTTTTGTAATATCTAACAGTCAAAGCATGAATGCAGAACAAAAATAGGAACAAGGAAGTGTAAAATCAATCAATCAATCAATCAGAAGCCCCAACATTCAGTGCAAGAACAATACACTTTGTCCAACAGGTGGTTTGTGTGTTGTCGATTTTAAAAATCATTTCAATCTGTAAAAATCTTCTCTTTTCTTGCTTGTTGAGGTTAAATTTGGAACATTTTAAAAGCTTATTTGAGCTTAGATTTGATATTTAACCATCTATTTGTTTTCATAAACACACCCTCCACTAAAGATGATGGTCCAATCTACGCTGTCAGCTGTTGTAGCTGTTGCTTCAAAATAAAACCCTCTGCAACATGTGATTTAAATCCCTTGCTGCAGAACCTCAGGGGCCCAGATGAGAGAGGACTGTGTGTGTGTGTGTGTGTGTGTGTGTGTGTGTGTGTGTGTGTGTGTGAGATCATATGTGAGGATAAGAGCGAGCATTTCTGACCACATGTGAGCAGAACACAACATATGTTATCAACAACTGCTCTGCTGTGTTGCCCGCAGAGCAGATCAGTTTTAATAGAACGCCTATGTGAAAGCCTCATGGGAATTGTTGTTGTTCAATGCTAACAAGATAATCACTATGTTGTTGTTAAAATGTTGTTCATATTAGATTTGTTTATTAGTCTTTTATCTTTAGAAAGATCAATTAAAGAAATTATTTGCCAGTGGAAGATCTGGTAGAGTCTTGCACAAGGTCAAGACGACTGATTATGGACACGGAGCCATCAAGCCTTTGATTTACAGACGAACCTCACAATCACTGCTTTCACCAAAACACTTGCTGTTATTATATGTAGAGTGTGGCAGATTGTATCCCAGGACTTACCGATAAGAGTGACCCACATGGAGAGGGCAGTTCCATAAACACTGAAATACTCCAGAATGTCGTATCTCATGAAACACAGGATGGAAAAGACTGGTCCATCGCATGCATGATACATCTACAAAAAGACACAGAGTCACGTCAAACAGACAGTCACAGCATCCAGGAAGACCACAGGTTCCAAAGTATTTTCACCTGATTGTATTGAAGTACTAAAGTTACTAAAGTTTGTTACTAAATTCAAGATCTTTACATACAGAACACGTCAGTTTTATCAGCATAGTAAGTCTTTGGAATATCAGGTCAGTTTATCATTAAAATAAATATATATACCCCATCTAACTTGTGAATTGTGTATGGCTTCCATAGCCAGTTCTATCCAGTTCCAAGTTTGTAAAATGCCTGGATTTGTTAAGCAGACCCTTTATTTCCTCTCTGTTTTTTATCTGCAAAGAGCTATACATAAATCACACAGGTAGTCAGAGAGATAGCAAATGAGTAATCTGGAAAACTTTGAGGTTTTGGTCCTTGAATGCCAATCTTTGAGTTTTTGCTTTTGGATATCAAACAATTTATGAGCCCAGTTATTAAAGTGTTGAAAGCCATACCTAAAACCTATTAAATAAGGGATCCAGTTGGATTAGGAATTGATGGTAGATTCAGATTTGGTCAAATTCTAGCGAACCCAACACAACATACTTGCTTTACAACTTTCTTGACACTAATATTCATCACATGCTGCTAAGTTTAAAAAGAAAACCTGAAAACAAAGCACTTTAGATTAACAGATCATATAAAATCTCCCAAAACGGTAACAGAAATATTTCTGCTGTCAACTAACCAATCAACACAACCACGTGTAACACATTTCACTAGTGGATGTTTCAGTCTGTCTCATGAATACAGAACCAGACAGTAAAATTCTTTACAGTAGCTATAAGCATTAGTGCAGTGTTGTGTGTGTGTGACTCTCACCGCAGTGAAGAACATGGTGAAGAAGTAGACCATGGACTCCATGTGGAAGCCCCTCTTGGCAGCCACACTGGCTGCAGGCAGGAACACCAGGCTGCTGACTGTAGGCAGCAGCATCTTGGCAATAAATGCACCCATGATGGATGGACAGCAAATCAAACACTTAGAAACCGAGACTTGTAGATGAAGATATCCTGTGGGCTTCAGAAGTTCCTCAGTCTTTGTCTGCTGCAATGATCTAATCAATGGTTGAAGATCCACATATGCTGTGTACACACATTCAGCTCAAACCAAAGTGTTAACTAAATTAAAAATGAGTTATCTGCTCAGATAAGGAGATGTCTTCAGGTCCCTTAGTCCTTGATATGTGTGACTAGTGAGTCTTGTAGTGGGTGGATGAGGTAGAGAACTCATGTACACACTCCCACGCAGCATAAACACACACCCAGCTGTCCAGTTTGGCCCTTTAAAGTTTAAACGTCCCCCAGGCTGGCAGGTCCACACAGGCCTGTATGTGCAGTGTCATCGATGGGCAGCTGTCTGCATACCAGTGCAACATGGGAGGGGTGTGGGGCAGGGCAAGGGCTAGGCAGGCCATGACTATGAAGCATGGATTGAACATATCTGCTAAATTATTTCGAGGGATTGTTTTGTGGCAATAAACAGGGAGTTCAAAGACTGTGACTTTGTGGATCGACACTTTCGGCTAGTAAAAAGCAGAGTTCAAGCTCATGTTGCTCTGTTGGCAAACATCTGTCCCAAAGTTTTCTTGAGACCAACTAGACCAACTGCTTCTCATACCACAACACCAAAATATGCTGCTTGCCAGTCAGTGCCGTCCAAGTTGACCTATAAGGCCGTTCCAAGACCAACATGTCTGTGGTTAAGGTTTGGTTAGCTATTTTTAATGCTTATTTTTAAGAAGCATTTTATGGGTTTTTATTGGATTGTGACAGTTGAGAGATGACAGGAAACAAAGGGAGAGAGACACAGGAAATGACATGCAGTGGACATTGTGATTATGTAGCATGCATCTCAACCATACATAAAGATGGACGTAGCGAGGTTTGGCGTCATCCATTGATTTACATTGGAGCCGGTTTGAAGCCCAGAGTTGCAGCTTTTCTGTTTGGATCCAGGACCTTCCAAATAAGGAGTGTGAGTTGTTGCCTTTCACACCCTGGAAACACGCCCCGCTACCTTGGAAACACTGAGCGGTACACACCAGGGCTAATGTTAGCTACTTTAGCTAAATCGTGCTAACAGGGCAGATATTGTTATTAAGTAACAAACTTCAGTCAGATGGCAGACATCAAAGCTACTACAAGTCTTCAAATCTTATTAACAGAGCAATAATTTCCAAAATGACCAACAGCACACTTATTAGAGGGCCTGGATTTAGAGATTGAGACCATAATGACTCAATATAAAAAATGATTGACTTAGTATTTCTAGAGAGAAGTTGAGGGTTTTTGAGTGCCATCGGTGGCACATTAAAGTATTTCCACATTGGCTTCAGCCTCAGATCGTGGTAGTTGCTGCTTGTTCTTAACCAGTAGGCTACCAGGGTGAGTCAAATTTGGTTAAGTTTAGTTTAGTGTATATTTAGGCTAAACCTACTTGGATGAAGTTGACTTTTGGTTGGACACAAGACACCAAATGTCAACGTTGCAGTCTTTATATGCCCAACGGTCCTTTATGTAGCATGACACAAAGTATTGCTGTAGAGGTTCAGACACCAAAGACTGTGGTCTGTTTCATCTTAGACCATTAATTAATGTTGCCTTTTTTCAACCATGATTACAATCTTTATTAACCTTAATCTACATGATACTATACAGAAGCTGCTGTGACATATTGTAGGAACTGTTCATTTAAATCATTGAGAATAAACATTCAAAAACATCATCATTGATTTTAGTGAATCGTCCAATATTAATGTTCTGTTTTTTGGGTTTGTGGATTGCTGCTTCCATCTCCGAGGATGCTGCAGTTGACCTCATCGGTGAGGTCTCTAGTCAGGTTTATACACTGACTATTCCAAATGGCAACAAGATGTAAAGTTTTAATTTCATTCTCCAGAAAAGCTATGAGGTGACTGTCAGTAAACTGCCACAGACCTGGCCAGACTGTGATGCTTTATATCAAATGGACGAGAAAGGGAAAAAATGTACAGTTGGTGAGTCCAGCTTTCTCCAGACGGTGTGTTTGCTCACCGCTGTTTGGAGACCGTTTGTAGTTTTTATTTGTCACTTCCTGTGGGGAGTAGATTTTATGGCAGGCTCTTCTCTGTGGCTGCTCTTCTTGTGATTTCAGACGAGGGTATTTCTTCATTTCTTCAGATATTGCATCTGTATCAGTTGGCACTCCTGTATCATCCAGTCTAACAAATACAACCATATGCTGCTCAATTAGGTTAAAACAAACACTAAGGATTTTTTGCAAATTATAATTTAACCAAGACGCTCCAAGTTAACAGATGGAATCTTGTAGAAGACATTAAAACAGCTGTCATGGGTTTCTGTTTGTTGTGGCTGTGTGACGTGGCGCAGAGCCCACCCTGTTGAGTTAAAGACATTCACCAAGCACTGGGTAGGGTGGTAAATACTTTTGGTGTGGAAAAACGCCCCTTTCTGCAGCTCTGGCTGTGAAAGAGCAGTAACAACATACCGGAGAAATATTGTTTTTCTGGATATTTCAGTTCCAGTATCTCATAATGAATCGGAAAACAAAATTAAGTTCAGTTTGTCCTCATTCACAGCTGACTGTGCTTTCCTGGCATTTGATCTTATTGGGTATTGGCCTAATTAAGGACATTCCCATTCATTCATAGTATCATAAATGTAATTCTGGCTCCAAGTACTGTGTCAGTCAAACATCTTGGCACTCACATTGGCAATATACTCAAAAGGGACATTAACACGAGGCACATCACCAAAAAAGCCAAGCAAAGATTCTTTTTTTCTTTCCTATACTAGCTCAAGAAATTTAGAGTTAGAATTGAAAGTATTCTCACATCATCCAGAACTGTCTAGTACAATAGCTCAGATAGCCAGAGAATAATATGACTCTACCAAAAAAATGAAACGTAAAAAGGTTGAGGAAAATTCTCCGAGCATCACTTCTTCCAGGAGAGACTTTTTTAATGTCATTCTTCAATGGTGTAAGCTGCATTTATTCTGTTCACCTCAGTGGTGTTGCAACTGAGGCGTCTCAAAACCTGGACAAATAAAACTCAAACTGTATTTATGGCTTGATAATAGAGGTCTTGATGACCCCAAAAGTTTCTGAGCTGTGAAGAGCTGAAGATCCGAAACAGACCCTTGGAAAACGTATCTGAGCCTGACATGCATGATTTCATTTTCAGTAAAAACATCTAAGAACCCCTTCAACAACGAAACAATGAACAGTCAGACATGGTGCGGATAGCAACTCGGGAGTATGATGATCCACCAATTAACAAACATCTGCTCTGGAAAACAGCAACAATACATACATTTCATTTTTGCTGCACTTAACAGTTCAAACTGTGCCTCAAAAAAGATGTTTTTCTCATGATGGTGATGCTGCACCAAGAGATCAAAGCTGATAGAAAGCCTGTTCTGTTGGGTATTACACATATTGACACACAGACCTGAGACCAGTTGCAGATCTGATTGGACTGGATATAATTTGGATCCATGTCTCCCATAAAGATCTCTTCTATACACCAACAGTAAGTATGTTTTTGTATATTTTGGGAGATCCAGCCCTGTAAATCTTAACTGAGTTAGAGCAGTATGTGAGTTGATGCCATATAAGGCTAATTTCTGCTTGTCTCCTCTTAGTGAAGCCATATTTGACTCTACACTGCACTGCTGTTCCCAGAGAGGCTTTCTGTATGGATTGGTCCCATGTTGGTAGTGAGGCAGGCAGCAGTTGCCCGCCCCTCAGCTGTTACACCTGCTCTTGCGCTTGAGGCAGCAACACAAAGGGTGCAGTAATGTTGAAGGATTTTTACCCCACGCCTCAGATTCTCGAAGTGTTTCAGAAACCCGAGCTGAAGCTGGAAAAAAAAAAAAAAAGAGGACCGGATGGTTGTGGAAACGCTGCTGTGGCCTAACCACGCCCTCTGCCGGGAACTTTCTCTGCAAATGTAACCCTCCTGTTGCGTTCCCAACGTGCCTTTGTGTTCCCAAATGATTCCCAGTCTGATGTAACTGTTATATAACATAATTTGATGTATTGCACCATCTCACACAAAAGCAGGTCAATGGGCTTTACATAAAAACAAAATAAAACAGTAACAAGTGTGCTCATGAACAAAAACATACATTTACATACAGTATACACACATACAAACATACATACTGTACTGTATAAAGAAACATAAGTATAATAACAAGTATAAAACCAAATATCTTACTGTGTCTCATTTAGGACAAAAATTGCAGCCAAAATAGGACAACAAGCCACAATATCTGCAACTCTGCTGAGGGACAGATGATCAGCCCTAACAGAAAAGAAAAGGCTTCTAAATCCATGTTTGAAAGGTGTCACTTAGCCAAAACTGTGAAAATTCAGACCTTCTTTAAACTATTCTAAGTACTGTATACTGACCAGTGAATCATATATCATGATGATCTGTTGTATCTGATGTTAATGTGTAAGAAGAATTTAAAATAAGTGGCTCTATCTGCAATGGTGTCCCTGTTTTTTCGCTGCAGTATCCAGCAGAGAGGAATGCGCATGTGTCCAACACACCTGTGGGTGAAAAGTACTTTGCTACGGTGAGGTAAACTGATGCAGAAGAGACATTCTTCATTACTACCACTGTCATTGGACTGAAATGAGTCAGCTGACCTTAAACGACCCCGCCCCAAGACATTCTTCACCCTTTAAGACCCGGTGGTCAGAAGGTCAAAAGGTCCAGGTCTGGATGTACTTGGGAATGTCAGTATGGTGCCATGTGAAAGTGGGAGAAAGCTGGTTGTCAGAAGAGAATTTTCCTTTTGAACTTTTACAATTTGGAACAGTTTTTTAAGGCAATGAGCCAGTTTAGATTAAAATAAAGAGAGCAGGCAGAGAAATATAAACTGTACCACAACATTTAGTGCTGTAAAATCTTAGATAAAAGAGAACTTTTCATCAGGTTTTAATGGTTTTCAAAGCAAAATCATAGAATAATGTTAACCCAGTGACAGTTTCTTGATGCTGGTGAAATTATTTGAATATAAATCTTGAAAGAAATTGTCTGATGGAAAACAAAATTCTAAATTGACACGTGTCAAACGATGCTTCAAACCAAAGAAGTCACATGGTACGAGACAGGAAATATATCTAACAGTACAAAAGAGTTCCTACTGACGACCATCCTGACATCAGTAGTCATCTGGGTAAAAGACTGAACCAGCAGCATCTTAGTCAGTCAGGATCATTGAGGCAACATGGATATTTTAATATAAAAAAAGCGTGTCTGGTGCAGCTTTTACATTCACTTCTGGACTAAATGTCTTCTGGATTTTTGACGCAGTGAAATGTGAGGACCCTCAGTTCCTCTTGTCCAGGAGAGTTTGTGGCCCGTGGTGACTTTCACCTCAGGACCCCTCAGTCTAAACACGGCGGGTTAGTGTGGGAATGTAGAGCAGACTTCCTGGACGCATCTGAAAAAACACCGGGCTTCCTTTTGATTCAGTAATAAATAGCCGTGACCTCTGACCCCGGGCCTTCTTTCACAAATAATTGGAGGGCAGAGCTTATGTTTCAGCCAGCCAGTCACTCAGGACAAATGGGAGCTAGTAGAGTTCTTCACCTCAGTACTGGTGTTATTCTACTTTGTGTACAAATGGTCACCGTGACCGTAATATTTTCATTGTTGCTTTTAGTTCATCAGATATTTGATTCTTTGTCATTCTTTGTTTTGATTTAAATTCCACTAAAAAACCCCTGTTTGCCCTTTTAATTATATAAAACAGCTTAATAAGCAGGAAATTATATTTTTCCTACAGTTTCCCTTCCCATTCTTCTTTTTCATCAAACTTTAATTAAGAGCTCAGCCTCGTTTTTCTCTGGATGCCGTCTTTTGGAGGACAGTCGGTTTCTTTCTCTCAGACCAAAAAACATTTGCATATGAGTCAGATAATGTTTAAAATATAGTTTTCTTCCACCATTCAAAAAATGACAGCTGCACTATCTTACAAAATGATTCACAGCACAAAATTAAGCCAAATCATGACACTTTGTATTAGATAGAGGGCCATTTAAGGTGTCATATGACAAAGTTATTGCACTTTCACTGACAGCTAAACTCCAGCTAATGAGTTTTTCCTAGAGGGTATAAACACTGTAGTATGTTGGAAGAGAACTTGATCTACTACCTTTGGATTTTTTGTCAGCGCAGGGCAAAGTAAAACTAACAAAAGTTTAAAGAGGAGAAAAATGTAATCAATTATTTTATGCTAAACTGTGTGAGATCATGTTTCACAGTGGCAGTAGTGGTGATTGCAACATTTTGATCACATCCAGAAATGATTAAATCTGGACACAGTACAGAGAATCCGCCACTGTAAACTGAGCAAATGAGGAGCTTCCCCCCGTTGGTTTTACCTGGAAAATTTTTCTGAGCTCCGCAGGAACTGATGCGTTTCATCTTTTCATCAGCCAGAGTGTACAGTGACTGTGGTTTTTAGTACACAATGTCAACTCAGTGCTGACACTATTATATATATATATATATATATATATATAAAGCACCAAAGCAGTGATCAGTTATTATGATAAACATCACCAAACTGAAGAAGAACACAAGATCTCTCTGCAGATTATCATAACTTCTATAGATCGTTCCAATAGTTAAATGATGCTTTTAATAAAAAAAATTGAAATATGGATGTTTTTCTGTTTTGTTTTCTTTGGTAAGTGGTGCAAGAGTGTTGATGCACTTGACGCACATGCCAGATGTCATACAGACAGAAGCAGTATGTTCACATACATTTAACCAGGTTACAGTCAGCTTTCTCCAGTATGCTGATTTCCTAAATGTCATGAAAATGAGAAATCCAGTTTCTAGTCGGGGGAGGGGAATCAGTGAAACTTGATTTCACCAGCTAGATTTCTCCTGGAGAACGTCGATTTCTTGCCCATGTATACATGTAACCAGGTGTGACAGACTCTCCCTGCAGGAGGCTGGTGGGTCGAGTCGGGTCATCAGGGAGATTCAGCTCAGCTGGACTGACGAGCTTCTATATAAGCTGGTGGCAGTCAGTCACTCGCCCTCTCTCCTCTGGCTTCCGCCATGTTTGGTTTTGGCTGTGTTTAGTTTCATTTATCTCTTAGTTATGTACAATACATCTATTTTTTGTCTGGCCTTGATCTGGGTTGTCACACAGGTTTCTAATCAGCATTTTACAAGCCCATGTGTGTATAACAAAGACTTTCAGACAGCAGAGCAGCAGGATGAAAGGAGACATAATTAACATGTGATGTGTTCTCACACTTAAGATAATTCCATCAAAAGTTGAATCACAACTAAAAGTAGCCTCAAGAGGTTCTTCTCTGTCTGCCCGTCCTTTCACTGCACTGTCAGTGCGCACACACACACAAAAAAGAAAAACAAAATAAAAATCAGTAAGTAAATCAGTCAGAGATACCTCTGAAATAAGATCAGGCGAGGAGACAAATCTGATTATTGACTTGCCTGCTGCATTTATACATGGATTTACAGTAAGTTACTAAAGTGCATGCAAACGTGTTCTCCGATTACCTGCGTAACCTGATTTCTCTGAGTAACCTGGTTTCTTGAGTGCATGTAGCAAATGCGATAAAATTGCTGCTTTTCACACTGAGAAAAATAGGACAACACGGTGCATCCTAACCAGCTGGTGTCAGAGAGCCACCAGTGTGTGTGTTCACGCAGGAAATAATAAGTGCAGATGTCATTCATCACTAGTGTTTGTTGCCTTTTTTTTTTAGAGAGAAACAGACAGAAAACTCTATTATATATAAATATCTATATTTCTGGAAGTCTTTTCAGGAAGAAGGGTGTTTTGTTTCACACATTCCGAGGTGAAGCCAGAACGGGCAACTTTTTTTCTTTTCTTTTCTCTTTTTTTTTCTCTATTTGCAGTTGTGTTTATAACTTTTTAATTGCCCTTTCGTGCGCCAACCCTAATGACTCCAGACTTTGTTTGGCATCTTGCAAATGGGCGCACACACACAAACACAAACACACCCATGGGAGTGTTGTAAGCCCTTGTGCAACACATTTTCTTGTACTTTTTTTTTTTTTTTTGGTTTGTTGGAGGGTTGGGGGCTTTTATTGGTGATGGGCGGAGCTTATTCTTCTGGGTCTGACAGCCACCCAGAATTTTGTGTATCAGCTTATAAATCTGGCGACGGAGCAAAGCGGCAGCTAATGTAGCCAGCAGACACACTGGCAGCAGAGAGGGATAGAAAGGGTGCAAGAGGTTGAGAGGTACAGAGAGAGGAGGGAGAGAGAGGTAAGAAAGAAAGAGGCAGATCAGGGGGAAGTAAGAGGAATACATGAAGTGATGGAGCGTGAGACAAAGAGGAAGAGAGAAGTAGAGGGACATGGACATGAAACTGGGAGAAAAAGAACATCAGGACAATGGTTCTCAAACTTTTTCACATCAAGAACAGAAATTAGACCACGGAACCCCATCTGATAAGATTTTTGCTTTAAGATGTTTTATTACAGAAAGTGTATGAAACCCATGACCAAAATAGTCATACATTCTGTCATTGTGTTTCTCATGGATGGAATTACAGTGAAAATGAATTATTAGGGGAAAACTTTTTTTGTCACAAACTTAATGGACCCATCCATCCACGTTGACCTCCTCTACAAGAGGTTTTGTGGCTCTGTAACATCGTCAGGCTACCATCACCTTTGTTTTGTTTGTCATTTTAGGCATTTAAACTATTGACCATTGCTGTCACTGTTCTTGTGATGAACAGTGTCATTGCAGAAGACATGCACTCATTTTACGTAATGCAAAAGACAGCATTTGATCATGAGTTCAGTATGATCATTGACATGCTGAGTTGTCTTATCTAACAGTTTGTTTGGCTGTGCTGTAAACATATATAACAGTTGCTCTTCTACTGTAGTATTTCTGACAGAGTAGCAGCTAAAAGCCATAGTCTGTATATATAGATGGACGTAACCAGGTGTGACGTCATTAAACTGTTACGGGATAAAAGCCAATAAGTACTCTATCAAACTACCTGTTCAACAAGCATAAACATGTAGAAAAGCGATATTTACGACTGCTTTGTCCCATCCACTACCGGTATGTTTTACATAACCACAGTGTGCTGGTTAAGCTAATAACATGAAAGCTGTCTGTATGTAGTCCAGCTGTTTATCTGAGTTTAAGTGTTTATCTGCCTTAAAGTCTGGCAAATTCTTGTAAACTTAGCCGCTGGCTGAGACAAAGCAGCCCGTCCTCTCTACCAGAGGTACCTGAATCACATCAGCTGCAGAGGGAGGAGGACAGAGAGCTGCTGTGCACAAGTGGTGGAAGATGAGTTCAAATTGTATGTCGCGTGGATTGTGTTTCATAGATGATCTGGCAACTTGAGTAACATCAGACAAACATACAAAACTTATGGATCCGTGTGTATGACGATTATTCATAATGAAGGCTGAGGACCATGCAAATTACAGGAGTTTCCTGGGAAAAACAACAAAACGGTAGCACAGCGAGAGAGGGTGTGAAAATACAGGTGAAACCCAAGAAAAACGGGAGTGTTGGCAGGTCTGATATTTCTAGTGAGAAGTTGAGGCTTTTTGAAAAGGAGTCAGTTGGAGCATCTAGCAGCCATTGTTGGCGCTATGGATGTGCAGAGAGCCCAGTATTTCTGTTTGTATCTGTATTTGTTGAGGCAGCAAAATTATTTGTATTTGTATTCGAATAAAAGTGGAAAGAGGCTTAAAAATCCTGTTTTTGTTTTTATTATGCTTTTAATTTTAGAAAATTAAAGTGTTACAATAAGTGTTCATGAATAAACTACCTTATGAAGGAGGTCCCCACACCAGGTCTCGAACTGAAATCTCCCAGATCATAGATGACTGCACTGACTACTGAGCTAAAACTTTACTCATCACCTCATTGCAGACAGACCTCTACCTATTTATACACCCATAACACAGAGACACAGCGTGTAATGTGTAGAGAAGAACTTCAAAGGTGATTCTTGCTTTGCACATTTATTGCCTATTTTTTACAACCTAACTTTGTGGAAAGGAGAAAGGGAACAACAGGTTATGGAGAGTCTCTTGGGAGCACTTCGCTTGTGTCAGTAGCTCAGCTTTATCTCTGGGGAACACCCCCAACTCTGGGACTGATGTCCAAATTAGGAAATGTGCGTCATGTAGCAGGTGGATGTGACTCCCCTCGTTGAGACCTGCTGATAGACGTCACAGCGGAGCAGAGGAGAGACACTGAGATAGTGATGTAACGACCTGTGTGCTGGTATTTGACTTTTTTTTTCTCCCCAAAAACAAATAATTTTAAAAATATTTGTATAAAACAAATATTTGTAAAAAAAAACAACAACAAAAAAACCCCACTATTTGTGCTTTGCCGAATAATGTATTTGTATTTGGGCACAACGCTATTCTGCATTGACTTTAGAGGCAAGTGGTAGTTGCTGCTTCCTCAGAATGTGCTTGCTGCCCCCAGTGGACGCTGCATGAACCCACAAGCTGTTACCACCAGTAACCACAAATATCCCGACTTAAGTGATAAGGCTGGTGATACTTTTCTTTTTCTTACTTGATCTACTAACAAGTATTGTGTGTTTATCCATCTTATTCCTCTGTGTTGTAGACCTCTGTTGTTGTCCACAAACTGTTAAAATCACGTCAATGAGCCACACCGCTGCACTAGGTGACATGTTCCTTCATCACCATGAACACACACACACACACTAATTTATTTCGACTCAATTCACACACACCAGCCTGCTGCCAGAAATACTCATGAGAGCACCAAATGTAGATTCATCCACCGCTGAAAACAGTCCTCAGCAAACGCAATATTTATTCCGATTCAAGTAATATTTGCTGAAAAACTACAATGACCAGCTGTTTTTGGAGAATTACTCAGCCATTTTTAATAGTGAAACTACATATTTGTGAGACAGTTCAGCAGAAACCAGCGGGCTTGGGGCCCCAGACACAGACAGGGTAGGGAGGTCAGAAAGTATTAAGAGACGGACAAACACATTGTTGGTTTTCATTTTCTTATGGGATCTGATGACAATAAAAAACATATAATAATGTCAGTTTTATCCTTTAAGAATTATAACTTAAACATCATACATTTAAAGTTGTGTGAACAATTCATTCAAGCTGCTGAATCCCTGTGACGTGAACAGAATTAAACGATCAAGATCAAGACAGAGGAGAGAGACAGACATGAAGGAGTAACGGAGAGAACAAGTGCAAAGATTGAGGGGATTAGAGAAAGAAAGGAAGAGCTGAGGCAATGGAGAGAAAAGGAGACAGCTGTAGAAACAGAGAAGCGAAGAAAAGAGCGTGAGCGAAAGAAGAGAGAAAGAAACATACAGAGAGCAAGAGAGGGAGGGGTGAGAAATAACAGCAGAAGAAGATAGGGAAAAACATGAGAGAGAGAGAAGAGGAGAAATAGTAATAAAGCAGGAGGGAATGAGACAGACAGATGAGGAAAAAGAGGGGAAGACGACATGGTGGGCAGACATGGTGGTCCTCAGACGTCTGCTCGTCCTCCTCTCATCATTCACTCTTCTCTCCTTGTCTCTCATTCCTCCGTCTGAATTGCCGTCCTCCCATCTGTTTTTGGCTTTCTCTTGGTTTCTCAGTGTGTTTCGGAAAAGGAGGAATCTCGGTTCACCATCACTTAAAGGAATAGTTTGCATGAAAAGGAAAAGTAGAAGCTGATTGATAAGATTATCTGCTGCAACTCATATTGGTCATAAAACTGCTGGAGTTTTTAGAGAAATTTGTTCTTCACAGTCCGTTGTGACAGATTGAGTTGAAACATTTGTATTTATCTGTTGTTTCATCATGATTATAGTTATATTGAAGTTCATTTTTATTTAATTATAGACAATTTAATTTCACTTGACTTCATCTACATTTTAGCTGCCTCAAATTTCTGCTTTGCCATTAGTCTGAATGGACCCTAAATCTATTCATCACTATTTTTTAAATTAACAATGAATCAAATGTTCTTTGAGTATGTTGGAGTCAGTTGTAGTGTTGAACCCAGAGAAAGTGACGTTTTCTGTTAAGAAACTCTCACACACTACCTACTCAGCACCAAATAGCAGACAAAGTTAGACACTAGCTGGTGAAGAAAGTTGAACTTCTAGCAGCTAAAGAACCAGATATTTTTCTCAGGAGTTAGTGGAGACTAAACCAGAGCTAAAAGGAAAGTGAATATTGGACTAACTAATAACACATTAGCCATAACAACTTTATTAGGGGATTATATTTCAGAGGTATGTGTCTTTCAGCATGTTATGGAGTTTATTATTTTTCTTTCAAAAAAAGTAAATGATGCTCTACACAGAATGGTGCAATGCAGAATGGGAAAATCGGCAATATGTTGTTTGTTCAATGCAGCTCAGCTGTGATGAACATTGAAGCCTCTAGGTGCCACTAATGCAGCTTTAGACTTTAAATGGGATATAGTTATAAAAGATGTAAACAATAAACTTGCTCTAAGCAGTCAAAATAATTGATAATTTAAGTGTTGGAGAAAGTACATTTACCATGTTCTATTCGGTCAAAAGTTACATATTTTGTGTTGAGTTATATCATTTTCCAAATGACTACCACTCCTACTCCTACTTTTTCTTGTGATTCCATTTGCCACCTGTTGCCATCATCTGTTGAAGGCAAAAAACACAATTATCCAACTCAAAATTCCTCCAGTATCCGTTCAGTTTCACAACTTGATGATAAACTGGGTAAAATACAGGGTAGCACCAGTTTACAGCTGATTAGGGCTGCAACTAAACAATTATTGTTATTATCAATTAATCTGTTGGTTATTTTCTCAAATAATCGTGTTGTCTATAAAATGTCAGAAAATAAAGATAGCTGCTTGAGCTGGTCTTTGAAGTGCTTTCTGGGGGCTCCTTGCACTTTCCTTCACGGAGTTCGCCAAAGAAGACGGCCTTTGGCAGTCACAAGCTCTCCGTCCTAGTGACATGCCCCGTCCATCACAGCTGGTGTTTCAGTACCATGGCTGCGATGCTCAGTAGATGTGCCTTCTCCAGCACTTCCTCAATGGAGATGTACTCCTGCCATTTGTGTTGAGGATGGTTTAAAGGTTTCGTTGGTGAAAGTGCTCTAGCAGATGCACCTGTTTCCTGTACACGACTCATGTTTCTGCTCAATATAGGAGAGTGGGGACTACAACCGCTCTGTATACCTTTTGCTTCATGGAGGGGCACAGATAGTGGTCTTTTGGTAGTTGTCTAGGTCTTTGCTGGTTGTGGCATCGTTGGACATGATACTGCCCAGGTATGTGAAGTGCTCCAGTGTGTTGAACTTGGTGCCGTCAATGGGGATGTGTAGTGGACTATAGGGTTCACCAGGTGGAGGTTGGTACATCACTTCTGTCTTCTTCGGGCTGATTGTGAGGCCAAAGGCCTTTGCCGCCTTTGCAAAGCCGTGGACTATGCTTTGTAATGCTTCCTTTGTATGAACGATCAAGGCACAGTCATCCATGAACAGGAGCACCAGGACCAGTTGCTCCAGGGTCTTCGTCTTGACAAACAGATGCTGTAGGTTGAAGATGCTGCTGTCGGTTCGGAAGTGGCTGTAGGTGCCATCTGCTGTGTTGTCCTTGGCTATGTTTTCCTTGGCTTCGTGGAGCATCATACTGAAGAAGATGGAGAACAGTGTTGGGGCAAGTACACATCTCTGCTTGACGCCATTGGAGATGGGAAAGCTGTCTGACAGGGAGCCGGCTAGCTTGACCTGCTCTAACTGATCCTCATGGAGCTAGCGGAGGATGGTGAGGCTGAGATTTGCTAGAATTTTCCACAGACCCTCACGGCTCACTGTTTTGACTTTGACTTTGGTCAGGTCTATGAGGGCGGTGTAGAGACCCATGTTTTGCTCTTTGCACCTCTCCTGTAACTGCCTCAGCACAAAGATCATATCTGTGGTGCCCCTTTTTACACGGCAGCTGCACTGATTTTCTGGTGTGTTCTATGCAAGCGTAGCGTGAGCCTGTTCAGGAGGACTCGGGCTAGGATCTTGCCAGCGATGGAGAGTAGTGTGATGTAGAGGACTGCATTGGGAATGGGACACTGTGGGTCCGGCAAGAATGGAAATCTCACAGGAGCAGGCAGTTTTAACTTTGCTGTGGGTGGGAATCAGCGGTCAAAAAATAAACTGCCAGTCCTGGGATTCAGCTTGCGCTGCAAGCCGACTCTCACAGAGCCAGGCAGAGTAATTATGCACTAGTACATAATATTGCTACGTTATTACCGACAGATATGCATCTCTTTATTAATACTATATAGAAAAATAACATGTTTTCCCTGCGGGACGGGAGAAGACACAAAATCAATGAACGCTATTAAGTGGGTGTGAATGGTGTTTGTGGGTGCAGGCGGGAGTGGACACACACATTGCGGGACTGGGCAGTAATGGTCAGAAATCCAGCAGGAATGGGTGGGAGTGGGATTAAGAAAACAGTCCGGTGCAGGGCTCTGGTGTGATGCCCCTGTAATTGGAACAGTCTGATTTCCCGCTCTTGTTCTTGTACAGGGGGCTGACGTTTGCATCTCTGAGGTCTTGCGGGATGATCCGACACTCCCAGCAAGAAGTGAACAGGCTCTCTAGTCTGTCTCCCACTGGGTCGCCACCTTGCTGGACGACTTCTGCTGGGATTCCACCACTGCCAGGTGACTTCCCGGGTCTCAGCTGGGTAATAGCCTTCTCAATCTCAAGGAAGTCTGGTGGGTGGTCAAGGTTCAGCTTTACTTCCACCTAGGGGATCAGGTCCAGCGAGGACTCTTGCATGGAATGCTTGTTGCCGAAGAGGCTCTCAAAGTGCTCCGACCAGCACTGCATGATTGCATCCTTGTCCATCAGAAGGGTTGACCCATCAACAGAGTGTAGTGGAGCTTGGGTTTGGTCCTGAGTGCCTCATAGAGGGAGCCGATGTCCCCTGCATCAGTAAGACGTTGAATATGTTCTGTGAGGGCAATCCAACAATCATTCTTAAGGGTGCGCAGTTTGGATTGGAAGGTACTGCAGGCTTCTTGATAGATGTTTCAGTTTACTAGTTTTTTTTGTCATACTGTACTCTATACTGTACTTCTCAGGAAGTTTGGCATTTTTCCGTGATCACTTAAAGAGGACAGATTATGCACATTTACAGGTTTATATTCTGAATCTGGGGCTCTGCATGACTTCAAAAAGCTCCTTATTCAACTCACATTGACCCATTATGCAGCTCCTCAGTTCAGCCTCTCTATGAAACAGGCTGTTATAGCTCCTGGCTCTTTAATGCCTTTATTCCACCAGGCATGGTTGTGTCCTGTTGCTCCGTCCTCTGCATGGCGTCATACCCCACCAGGAGCATTTCAGAAGCGGAGCGTTTTACTGTGGCAGCGCCAGAGAGAAGAGAGCCACCCCTTTACCTGAAGAGGAAACCGGGGACCGGGGCAGTCATGGCAGCAGTGATGTCATATAAAATCTTGTGATTTTCCACTTCCAAGATGAACCTCTTGTCGTCCATGGTGACAAATATCCTCTGACTGGTTGACTTCTGGCCTGGTGTCACCGGTTATAACGTAATGTTGATGTAGTGATATAATATACGATCGGGAGTCTGCAAAGGGTGTTCTATTTTGAAAATTGATTGGATGCTCTTTGCCGTTCCTGTGTCTGACTTCCTGTCCGGCTAATCTGCTCAGTGCAGCTCACTCGATGGGGTAAAGCCATAAGGCCTCCTCCTGATGAGCCCACTCTGTTCTGATTGGTTAGTTTCCGGAAGCTGTGTCTTGCCAGACTTTTAGCGGCAGGGAAGCTACGTAAACAGACAACAGTAGCAGGATTTCACTACTTTTTCTCGATCTTTACTTGAAACGTCAGCTTCTCAAATACATTCGTATATGTTGGAGCCGAAATCCGATGTGAAATATGAGAGTTGAGAGACAACGTGAACAACACAAGGAACAACCTTAGCAACCAAGGCTACAGAATGGACACCCGTTTATGGGCATGCACGAAGAGCCGATGTCAGCTCATCGGCATCGGCAAAGTGTAATATGTCCCCTTTAATCATTTAAATTTCTATCAATCGACTAATAGATGAACCGACTAAAGCTCTACAACAGTTATTGAACTGGTTATCGGACTTCAACTGTTTTTTCAAGGGATGTGTCACAGCTGTCATATTAGCAGTGTTATATTTTTTGCATCTACCACTGTCTTACTGGAAGACATATTGTTTTTATTGAGTTTGGAGTTTTCAGATGTTGGTATTGGCTTTCAAAACAACCCTATCAGTGCAACCCTAGAGAAATGAATGAGAACGTTTCTTCCGGAAACTGATGTTTCAGCTCCGTCTGGAGGACCCGAGGGAGGAGAGCACTGTGGGAAATAGTGAGTTCTCCTCTGTCTCCTGTCTGTCTGTCTCTCAGAGTGATAATCTTTACCCAAAAGAACAGATTAAAGAGGAAAGATGAGGGCAAACAGTGTGAAGGTGTAAAGTTTGTGAATTGTTTGTGTTGATTTTTAATATCCACAAGTGCTTTGGTAGACTTGAGATGTTAATAAACTCAGTCTGACTTAGAGAAAAAAAAAACAAAAAAAAAACAACAGACATTCAGAGAGCAGCCAGCCAGGATTGCTCCTGTTTTTTTCTCCTAACTCCTCTGATCCTCCCACCTTCTCCCTGCGCTGCCACTCTGCTTCTCCTGCTGACTAAGGAGGAGGAGGAGGGAGGAGGAAGAGGGATGCAGGGAGAGCACACCTTACCTCCCTCCCTTCCTCTCTTTCTTCCTCCCTCTCTCTGTCTCTCCCTCTTCACTCCACAGCGACAGCCGCACTCACCAACACACCACAACACACCACCGCTGTCGCTGGCACGCTAACACACACACACACACATTCACACACACACACACATACACACAAAAACACACACATACACACACTGAGCGGCATCCTCAACACAGACCGAGACGCCCTTGGACTGCTGCAGGCGAGGTGAGTGGGTAAATATTTGAAACCTCCTCTGTGTGTGTGTGTATGTGCATGTTTGTGCATGTGATTGTGACTATTGGAGTTTGTGTAAGTTGTGTTAAGTGTGTTTGGTGTGTGCTTCTTTGTGTGTTTTGTGATTCAGTGTGTGTGTGCACATGCCCTCTTGTGTGTTTGTGTGTGTGTGTGTGTATGGCTGTTTGTATGTCTGCATGTGCTGGTGTGGTTTCTCTTGCATCAACTCTGCCTATGTGTGTTTGTGTGTGTTTGTGTCTGTGTGTGTCTGTGTGTGTGTGTGTGTGTGTGTGAGTGTGTGTGTGTGTGTGTTAGCGTGTGTGTTTTACGAGGCACACCAGAGCCAATGAGACTTGTGTTTTGCACCAGACCAAAACAAATCCACAAAATAATGCTGACTCTCTTTCAGACGTGTGTGCGTGTGTGTTTGTGCATGCACGCATGTGTTTGTGAGTGTGTGTACCCAGAGAGGCCAGAGTCTGTCTGGAAACTTGTCAGCTGATGGGAGATGTGTGTGTGAGTTTGTGTGTGTGTGAGTTTGTGTGTGTGTGCATGTGTGTGTGTGTGTGTGTGTAAACTAGTGAGTTAGAGGCTAATATTCATGCCAATGCTACTTGTCAAACTGTGGATTCTGGTTTTTGTGGCTGTAAACTGTTGCAGAGAATTACAGGATAAAACCTCCCCACGTCCTGCCTGTCGAGTTTCACTCTCAAAACTTGCTAAACTTTCTCTTGATAGTGTAAATATGTGCACAGAGTGACTCTTGGTGCAAACATCAAGGTTTTTTTTTTAAATCCATATTAAATTTAAATGCATTTAAATACTGTTAAAACAGTCATCTGAAACCTACTTGTCTAAAAACATTCACTTTTCAATCCAGTCAGTTTCATGTGAGGACAACTTATAAGTATCTAGTTACCACATTTAAAACTATTTCAAACCTTATAATCATTAGTTAAAGTCTTTTGACTTATGAGTTGAGGGGCGTCCATGGATCATGGACCTCAATGTTGCTGGTTCGAGTCCGGCCTTTGTTGCATCTCTCGCCAACTCATCTCTCTGCTGGTGCTATCTAATAAAGGCTTAAAATGCCCCAATAAATTTTGAGTTGAAATATAGTTAAATAATGGAACAGTTAACTCATCAGTTAAGAGTTAAAGTTAGTGTACTTGCCAGAGTTGTTTTAGGGCTAAAAATGAGGAGATGCTCTAGTTTTTTGGATAAAAATTAAAACTTAATGTTATTTACGATAAAGATTAGTATCCTCCGATGTCTAATAGTGGTCTTCGAGTGGCATTACAGCAACGGTATTAATGTATCTTGTCCTATTTATCTAACTTATCCAGTTAACTTATGCATGAACTTGTTCTAAATCGACACAAGTCTCCAGTAAATGATGCCTCAAAAACACATCTCTCAACTTTTACAACTTAAAGGGATATTCCATCCAAAATGTTTTTTGTTTTTTTTTGACTCTCTGTAGACTTGAAAGGTGACCGTAAAGTTTCGTCGTGCAAAAAGTGGATTTCAATCATGACAAATTTTATGCAAGAAAAGTTGTTTTTCATAAAGTTTCATAAAGAGAACTAAAATATCTGTAGAAACTTCTCAAATCACTCCTACAGCATGATCCATTTCTCCGCTGTCCATTTTTATGCTCAGAATGTTCCGAACAGTTTTTGTTTTTCCCAAATATGACTAAATACATCGACTTCTCCTTCACTTCGGAGCATCGAGAAAGGCGGTTTTGCGATACAGAAGCTGTGGCTGTTGGTATCGCCATGTTGCTTATCAACTGCTTGAAACAACTGCCAGAATCTCCATTTATTTTTCTGAACGAAACCTTTTTCATACTGAATACACATGAAGACAACATCACTGTGCAGCTTGTTAATAGGTAAAAGTCTTTTTGTGGAGCGGCAGCATTGTGTGTTTTACCAGTGTGCTATTAAACTGCACAGACTTTCTCCAAGAAGTCTGGTGGTCAAAAAACCACTAATGGCCTCACTTGCCTTTGCAAAAACCTGCCTGAGAGTAATTTCATTTTTGTTTCATTGCGAGTAAATGTAATACAGATGAACTGGCTGGTTGTGTTCCTGGGAAAGCCGGCCCCAAAGAGCTAGTCAATAAATAGGTCAGAGTTCAAGTGTGAGCAATCCACTCCGGCCTCTGTTTGCCCTGGGGGCAACTAAACTCTGCTGACCTCCCCTCAACTTCTCAGACTGCCCCGCTTACTCATCCTCTGACTCTCTCTCTCTCCCTCTTTCTCTCGCTCACTTTGTCTCTTATCCATCATCTTATCCATCTGTCTGTCGGCCCTCTTTTGTTTTGTTTTTTTTGCGTATACATGAGGCTGAGGAGAGCCCAGATCCATTTTCCACTTTGCATGTGTACTTGAGAAGGGACTGCCGCTGAGAAAAAAGAAGAAAGTCTGGCTCGTGGAGCAGAAGGCAGAAAGGATGAGTCTGCCCGCTGACAAGCAGACACCCCCCCCCCCACTCCCCCCAACCCCACCTCTCACACACACACTCCTCCTTGAGTTGGACCGATACTGGCTTAGGAGGGCAGACAGCAATACACTGGGATGTGTCTAATTGTCCGTACCTTGTATCGCTTTTAATCATTTTTGACTGTTTTCATGTAGTTTTCTCATAAATCCATCAAACCCTTTACTAAAACGTTGCATCTTACTATCGCTGGTACTATCTAGACGACTTCTGTTACCACCATGAAACAACAATGTCCTCGGTTTAAATCTGACCTGCTACATTTCCCTTCATCCTGTCTGTTCTCAGCTGTCTAAACCTTTATTAGGACTTGAACTTGTAACTAGAAAATACTTGACCTTGGGATCAGAAAGCTCTTTGTGACAAAACTCCATTTGCTGATGAAGACAGTTAGATGTGGTTGAAAACTGTCAGTGGACCTTGGTTTGCAATGTATTTGTCACATACACCAAGGGTTACTACATGCTTTTTATCCTCAGTGTGTCTTACCGTAAGGCCCTTACAGCATATGACTCCTTGTTCACTTCTAACACTCCGGATTATCTCTTGGTCTCACAGACTGATGTTCTTTTGCCCAACTTGCATTGAACACAGTTCTGATATGTCTTCCCAAACGTGCTGATGCATCCTGGGTAAACTGTAGTGCTTCCCCCTAACTGGGAATCCATATCAAAAGCGAGACGTAAGCACAGCATAAGTACAACTGTAACGCTTTAATAAACGTGCCAGAGGGGAAAAAAAAGACTTGGAACGTAAAGTTCGTAACGTGGAGTTAGTGTGGATTGATACGTTTGATGACGCGTGACTGACGGACGTCTTTACACCTTCTGTGTGGATTAGCTGTAAGCATCCATGACTTGAATCATCAGTCGACAAGCCCGAGTCGATTGTACATGATTGTACACAGAGTAACGAAAGATAACAGCATGACAGGCTGTAAACACACAGAGTTTTGTATTGAAATTAACTAACTACACAACTGTGATGGGAACACAGAGCAGTGCGCGACTTGTTTCTGCTTGCTGCTTGTCGACTCAGGTGTTGAATGTTAACTACTTATGAATCAGATGCTGGTACATCCTCCTCTACTGTCGTCCAGTGAGATCGACTCTTCAGCTGTCGGCAGCCACACAGGAAAGACAAACAGTTACTAAACTACTGTATGACCAGGTCGCACACTTTTGATTTCCTTGATTTCCCCCGAGTCAATGCATCAGCCTGGAGTAAACTGTGGTAATAGTGGATTAACTTTAAAAATACAGACAAACTCATATTTACTTCAGCGCCAGATGATGTTGTAGAAAGGAATCTTCAGTAAACCTTTCTGGTTTGCTTGCTGTAGATGTTTGCACAAGATGACCTACACTATCAGAGTGCAGTGGCAAATCATGCAAGGACAAGAGGTGAGCAGCACAAACGTTTACGTCAACGGTTACGGAGTCTGCAGAGGAGATGATACTAATAGTCTTGCTAAGATCTTATTGGTGTGTTCAGACAGAACATGAAGCAAACTTTCACTGCTTTCACCACAAAGTTTTACTGACTGTACAGACAATAGCTCCTACAAGGAAATCCAGCTCTTTCAGTTATTTTTCCTCCAGTCTCTTTCTATTTTTCCTATCATCTGTCATTCATAAAACCTCAGAATAAGCACAAATCTTTCATTCATGTTAAAACATTTTCAACTCTGTCCAACACCTCGTCTTTGGCCTGACTTCAAGGTCCATTGTCTTCGTCTGTCTTGAAACAGCTGCACCAACGTCGCCCCTCGCTTTCTGTTGCCATTAAGATTCAATAATACATTATTGTAGGGCTGCAACTCATGATTATTTTCAGTATCACTGAATCTATTGAGTATTTTTCCAATTCATTGTTTCATCTAAAAATATCAAAATAGTGGAAAAAGCCCATCACAAGTTTCCAGAGCCCACGTCTTCAAATTGCTGGTTTTCTAAGATCAAACTTAAAGATATTCACATGCACTTATGCTGGATAAATGAGTTATAAATAAATCAGTTGTGAATAAATTCTCAGTCGACTAATCAGTTAATCAACTCATCATTTCAGCACTATATATATATATATATATATATAGTTTTTTAAACATAAAACAAAATAAAGTTTTAAATAAAGTTTTAAACAATAAAGCAAACTAGTAAAATATTGATCAGTTCTGAACTAAATAATATCATTCATATCACAGGTGACCAACAGTGACTGGCTGATGTTCAGTGTTAGATAATAAACGTCCAGTATCGGCCTGATATATCGGTCTGACCGCTCTTCTCCAGCCTCCCATGGGACAGACTACCGCTGTCCTGTCTGTCTGCTGAGGCTGCCAGCGCTACAAAAACAGGACGGCGAGGGGCCCCAGGGGGCCGTCAGGGTGGGGAAGGCACAGAGGTGAGGGAGGGGGGGGAGACAGCGAGGATAAGGGGACTGTGTTTACTTTTGTTCTCTGTGCCTGCCCTGCCCGGCTGGCTGGGAAACGACAGCGGAGGGGAGGAGGAAGGAGGAAGACCCTGTCTGGGCGAGCGAGAGGCAACAGGCCAATTCTGATTCTGTGTGTGTGTTTGTGTTTGTGAGCCAGGGAGACCCATGAGAGCATGCGATGGAAAGATGCAGAGGTTCTGGGTGTTTCTCTATGTGTGCATGGGCTTGGGTATGTGTGTGCTCTTGCACTTCTATTGCTGTAAGGACCAAATTGTGTTTTATGAGGACATTTTAGCAAAGTTAGGACATTACAAATATTAAGGACACTTTGACAAATTGAAAACATTCTGGAAAAGTGAGGACATGTTGGTATAGTGAGGACATTCTGGCAAATTGAGGACCTGTTGGTATAGTGAGGACATTCTGGCAGAGTGAGCACATGTTGGTATAGTGAGGACATTCTGGAAAAGTGAGGACATGTTGGTATAGTGAGGACAATTTGGCAAAGTGAGGACATGTTGGCATAGTGAGGATATTTTGGCAAAGTGAGGACATGTTGGTATAATGAGGACATGTTGGTATAATGAGGACATTCTGCCAAAGTGAGGACATGTTGGTATAGTGAGGACAATTTGGCAAAGTGAGTGACATGTTGGTATAGTGAGGACAATTTGGCAAAGTGAGGACATGTTGGCATAGTGAGGATATTTTGGCAAAGTGAGGACATGTTGGTATAATGAGGACATGTTGGTATAATGAGGACATTCTGGCAAAGTGAGCACATGTTGGTATAGTGAGGACAATTTGGCAAAGTGAGTGACATGTTGGTATAGTGAGGATATTTTGGCAAAGTGAGGACATGTTGGCATAGTGAGGATATTTTGGCAAAGTGAGGATATGTTGGTATAGTGAGGACATGTTAGTATAGTGAGGACATTCTGGCAAAGTGAGGACATGTTGGTATAGTGAGGACATTTTGGCAAAGTGAGTGACATGTTGGTATAGTGAGGACATTTTGGCAAAGTGAGGACATGTTGGTATAGTGAGGACATTTTGGCAAAGTGAGCGACATGTTGGTATAGTGAGGACATGTTGGCAAAGTGAGTGACATGTTGGTATAATGAGGATATTTTGGTATAGTGAGGACATTTTGGCAAAGTGAGGACATTTTGGCAAAGTGAGGACATGTTTATATAGTGAGGACAATTTGGCATAGTGAGTGACATGTTGGTATAGTGAGGACATTTTGGCAAAGTGAGGACATGTTGGTATAGTGAGGACATTTTGGTATAGTGAGGACATTTTGGCAAAGTGAGGACATGTTGGTATAGTGAGGACATTTTGGCAAAGTGCGGACATGTTGGTACAGTGAGGACATTCTGGTATAGTGAGGACATTTTGGCAAAGTGAGGACATGTTGGTATAGTGAGGACATGTTGGCAAAGTGATGCTATCATGACAGATGATGATGATTTTGTTGCTTGGAGTGATGCGGCCTTTTTACAGCGTAATGCAACCATGTTGGTATAGTGAGGATATTTTGGCAAAGTGAGGACATGTTGGTATAGTGAGGACATTTTGGTATAGTGAGGACATTTTGGCAAAGTGAGGACATGTTGGTATAGTGAGGACATTTTGGCAAAGTGAGGACATGTTGGTACAGTGAGGACATTCTGGCAAAGTGAGCAACATGTTGGTATAGTGAGGACATTTTGGCAAAGTGCGGACATGTTGGTACAGTGAGGACATTCTGGCAAAGTGAGGACATGTTGGCAAATTGAGCGACATGTTTATATAGTGAGGACATGTTGGTATAATGAGGACATGTTGGCAAAGTGAGCAACATATTGGTATAGTGAGGACATGTTGGCAAAGTGAGCGACATGTTGGTATAGTGAGGACATTTTGGCAAAGTGCGGACATGTTGGCAAAGTGAGCGACATGTTGGTATAGTGAGGACATTTTGGCAAAGTGCGGACATGTTGGTATAGTGAGGACATTTTGGTATAGTGAGGACATTTTGGCAAAGTGAGGACATGTTTATATTGTGAGGACCTGTTGGTATAATGAGGACCTGTTGGTATAGTGAAGACATTTTGGCAAAGTGAGTGACATGTTGGTATAGTGAGGATATTTTGGCAAAGTGAGGACATGTTGGTATAATGAGGACATTTTGGGAAAGTGAGGACATGTTGGTATAGTGAGGACATGTTGGTATAGTGAGGACCTGTTGGTATAGTGAAGACATTTTGGCAAAGTGAGTGACATGTTGGTATAGTGAGGATATTTTGGCAAAGTGAGGACATGTTGGTATAATGAGGACATGTTGGTATAGTGAGGACATGTTGGCAAAGTGAGTGACATATTGGTATAGTGAGGACATTTTGGCAAAGTGAGCGACATGTTGGTATAGTGAGGACATTTTGGCAAAGTGCGGACAATTTGGTATAGTGAGGACATTTTGGCAAAGTGAGGACATGTTTATATAGTGAGGACATGTTGGTATAATGAGGACATGTTGGTATAGTGAGGACATTTTGGCAAAGTGAGGACATGTTTATATTGTGAGGACCTGTTGGTATAATGAGGACCTGTTGGTATAGTGAAGACATTTTGGCAAAGTGAGTGACATGTTGGTATAGTGAGGACATTTTGGCAAAGTGAGGACATGTTGGTATAATGAGGACATTTTGGGAAAGTGAGGACCTGTTGGTATAGTGAGGACATGTTGGTATAGTGAGGACATTTTGGCAAAGTGAGGACATGTTTATATTGTGAGGACATGTTGGTATAATGAGGACCTGTTGGTATAGTGAAGACGTTTTGGCAAAATGAGGACATGTTGGTATAATGAGGACATTTTGGGAAAGTGAGGACCTGTTGGTATAGTGAGGACATGTTGGTATAGTGAGGACATTTTGGCAAAGTGAGGACATGTTTATATTGTGAGGACATGTTGGTATAATGAGGACCTGTTGGTATAGTGAAGACATTTTGGCAAAGTGAGTGACATGTTGGTATAGTGAGGATATTTTGGCAAAGTGATGACATGTTGGTATAATGAGGACATTTTGGGAAAGTGAGGACATGTTGGTATAGTGAGGACATTTTGGGAAAGTGAGGACATGTTGGTATAGTGAGGACAATTTGGCAAAGTGAGGACATGTTTATATTGTGAGGACATGTTGGTATAATGAGGACCTGTTGGTATAGTGAAGACATTTTGGCAAAGTGAGGACATGTTTATATTGTGAGGACATGTTGGTATAATGAGGACCTGTTGGTATAGTGAAGACATTTTGGCAAAGTGAGGACATGTTGGTATAGTGAGGACATTGTAGCATTTCAGTATGTGCGTGCGCTTGCACTTCTGTCTCTGTAAGGACTAAACTGTGTTTTATGAGGACATTTCTTAAAGTTAGGAGATTGCACATATTAAGGAGTTCAAATTTAACTTTATTATTATTATCCCAGAGGGCGACCGTCTCACAGGCCAAGAGTAACACTACAATAGACAGCACAAAGAACAATACAAAAGTTAAAAAAGACATAATCAAACACACATTGCTGTGGGATTCTTAGGGTAGTCAAGGGTAAAATAAAGTGCATTATAGCAAAACATTACTAAAACAAGGTGCGAGTGCATGTCTGTTTAACAGGTTAATAGCTGTTGGAAGAAATGAGTGCTTGTGTCTGTTTGTTTTAATCCTTGAAATGGGTACCTGAAGGGAGTGTGCAGAAATCTGAGTGTAATGGGTGGTCAATATCAAGATTGGATGGCATGGGCTTCCTGCAGGGCTTGTCTCTTGAATAATTTGGGCAGTCCAGCCTGTCCAACTCCTATAACCTTTCTACAGTGCTGCATGATCCTGCCAAGATCGTTTACTTTTTCACACTTAGATTTCCAGACCAACAAACCATAGAAAAACACAATACTGACTAATGATATTATTTGAAAAAAATTGTCATTAGTGTCTTGTCAACATTGAAAGACCTCAGTTTCCTCAAGCAAAACAAGTGTTGTTGACCCCTCCTACATAAGACATCAGTATTTGCGTCAAAGCATAGTTTGCTGTCAATGACAATTCCCAGATGCTTATATGTCTCGACACTCTTCTCCATCTAGCCCTTGATGGTGGTATGTATAGCAGCCAGGGGTTTTTGTCTAAAATCAATGGACATCTCCTTGGTTTTGTTTGCATTACGCTGTAAAAAGGCCACATCACTCCAAGCAACAAAATCATCAACAACTGGACTATAGCCTGTCTCTTCCACCTCCAGTAAGCTGACAATAACAGAATCATCAGCAAACTTCACAATGTGTCTGTTTTTGTACTGGCTACAGCAGTCATTTGTGTACAGGATATACAACAGAGGTGACAGGACACACCCCTGTGGAGATCCGGTTGAAGACACCAGCGGTTCAGAGAGGCAGCCATTGACTTTGACCCTCTGGGTTCTCTGGATTAAAAAGTCTAAAATCCATCCCACCACATTCATATCTAGATTTGCAATGAGTTTATTAGCTAAAATATTGGGCACTATCATATTAAAAGCAGATGAAAAATCAATAAAAAGCAGTTGCAGTGTGTGTCGTGTCTTCCACCCTTTGATTGACCCTGTAAGCAAACTGCAAAATCATAAAGGACTTTGGGGTGTTTGACTTTTGCTATGGGAACAACTGTGGCCTGCTTCCATAGTTCAGGCATTGTCTGTTGTTTAAGTGATATGTTACAGAAGACAGAAGACAGCTGCTTAGCACGACTTGAGCAGACGACCACCTATCGTATCTGTCCCTGGACCCTTCCTGACTGATCATACTTTGTTCATCCAAAAAAAGGGGGGAGGGTGGAAGGGGGGTAGTTTCTAACCTCAGAGCTC
Organism: Thunnus albacares; assembly: GCF_914725855.1. NCBI lineage: Eukaryota > Metazoa > Chordata > Actinopteri > Scombriformes > Scombridae > Thunnus > Thunnus albacares. Next base: position 36,293,328 of record NC_058107.1, on the reverse strand, counting down.
GAATTTCATTTGCAAAATCTAGAACATCAAACCTGAGATAGAATTCATTCAGCTCCTCTGCCAGCTGCTTATCAGATTTGGACCCATCAATATCAAACCTCCTATTGCTTTTTGCTTTAGCTCCAGTGATTGTGTGCATTCCATCCCAGCAGACCCCAAAGTATTTGTACTCAAGTCTCTCTCTAGCTTTTTCTTATAGTCTTGTTTTGCCCTCCTTATTTCACATTTGATTTCACGCTGCAGTCTGTGCTTCTCAACTAAATTCTCCCTCGTGAAATGTCTTGTTTCTCTCATTTATGAGGGCCTTTATTGGCTTTGTAACCCAGGGCTTATTATTTGGACACACTTCAACAGATTTCATTGGAATTACCATGTCTTCACAAAAGGTGACATAGCTTCTGATAACATCGGTGAGCTCATCTATATCAGAACAAGAGACAGTAAATACCTTCCAATCTATGCAGTCATAGCACCCAGCAGACGTTGGATGGAATCATCAGTCCAAGCTTTCACCTTCTTAGTCTGTGTTTTCTCCCATCTCAGAACGGTTTCGTAGACTGGGACAAGGAGCACCCAGTTGTGATCAGCTGACCCAATAGGTGACTTGACTATGGACACTTGGACAAAGTGAAGACATTTTGGCAAATCAAGGAGATTTTGTCAAATGAGGGCATTGCTATAAGGTGAGGACCCTGAACCAAAGTGATGAAATTTGAACAGATGAAGACATCCTGGCAAAATGAGAATGTTGGTGGTTGAGAGAGGACGTTTTGGCAAAAAGAGGCCATTGTGGCAAAACAAGGATGGTTGACCAAAGTGAGGACTTTGCGGTGAAGTGGGTAAATTGTGGCAAAGTGCAGACATTTTAGCAATGTAAGAGGATTGTGGCATAGTCAGGACACTGCTGCAAACTGAGGTAACGTGAGGACATTGTGTCAAAATGAGGAGGATTGACCAAAACAGACATTCTGGCCCAGTCCGCACTTCTCAAGGGGCCATTTTAGGGCAATAACTTTTAGATTTAAGTTTAGACTCAGGTTTAGGTCTATGTTAATGTTAAGGTAGCTGTGCTGATTAAGATTAGGGCCATGAGTAAAGCCATATAAATGTATATATGTGCGTAAGCAGCACACAGCAAGAGCAAGTTTGAGTGTGTACGTTCATACTAGATCGTTTGCATACCTGTAAGTGCACATGGCTCACGCTTCAGCATAAGTGTGCACGGCTGACTGTGTGTGTATGAGTGTGTGCACTCACTTACGCCACTGGCTGAGTGCATACGCATGTGTAGCTGTGTCTGACTCAGTGTTCGTCTGTGTGTGTGTGTGTGTGTGTGTGTTTGGCAGCTGGCCGGGCTCCAGCTGTGTCTGGTTGGATAATGAAGTCCAGGTGCTGCTGCGCCTGCTTTAAGACACCTGTCACCAATATTTAGTGCCAGAGAAAGCCAGACTGCAAACAGGGCGAGACGAGCTGTTTGCTTATTTTAACAAGGCTGCCTAACTGGACCTGAGGACACGGGATGTACTATAAGCCCTTTCCTAGAAGCTCAGTGTGTGTGTGTGTGTGTGTATATAGATGTATATGTGTGCATGTGTGCAGCACAGCCTCCAGAAATCATTCAGCTCTCCAACTTTTGCTGATTCAGAAGCTGCAACCAAAAGTGATTCCTAGGAGTTTTGGCTCAGAAAGTGAAATATTTTCATAGGTTTCAATTTTCAATAAATTTGTAACACATACTAATTAACACATTCGCCAATTTTCATTTTTGAGGAATAATCCTAATTTGATTCTAAGTTTAGGCAAAAACAACTCAAGACACTCAACACAGTCAAGTCGAGCGGGTTAAATATTTTCTGCAAGCACAGTGTGTGTTTGTCAGTACGTTAGAATGCATTTATATATGTATGATTAAACCAGTGTGAGCCTTTGTGTATACATACATGCATTTGCATTCCAGGCTCCTCACAAGGAGAGGGACTGAGATTAACCAAAACAACAACAGGTTTGACTGCTTACTTCTTATTACATCATCTTGTTGCTCCAGATATTCATAGTAGTTATTCATTCATAATAGTAGTGGATGGAAATGCACATTCATTTGCATTTTCTTCTGTCGATTTTCTTCGTTAAATTTGGATGAAGACCCAGTTAGTGTGTTAGTCCACTCAAGACTTCCCTACCCTGTCTGTGGCACTCTTTTTTCAGTCTTTAAAAACAACTTACAAATATATAGTTTCATTTTTAAAGAAGTGTCTAATTTCCTAAAACAGCAGGACGCTGTAGTTTTTAGAAAATAATACTCAAACAGGAGGAAGTAGTGCATTTGTTGGGGCCTATTTTCACCCACAGATATGATGTGCTAGTGAGTAGTTCTGGCAGCAGGACGGTGTGTGTGGGATTGAGTCAAAATAAACTACATTGTGTGTGTTCATGGTGTGGTAATGAAGGAGCATGTCACCCAACGCAGCGGTGAGGCTCGTTAACAACGTGTTTTTAATAGTTTTTGGACAATAACAGAGTTTTATGGCACAGAGGGATAATATATTAGGCTTTGGATACAAAAATGCTTGTTAGTAGATCAATACATTGTTGGTTTTATTCTTTTTGTGGATTTTGTTGGCAATGAGAAAAATATAGAATATCAACGGACTTTGCCTTTAAAGCCAAATGTTTGATTATCTAAACATTTTTGTCTGCACCCAAAGAACTCTTCAGATAATCTTCTTTTCTTGTGTGTCCCTGCCTGTTCGTGTCAGCCTTTACATACAGACATCTACAGTACATTTCCCTATAGCCTGAGGCAGTCTGCTGCCTTCCTACAGCGGAGCCAAACAAAGGCTTACTGTACCTGTGTTAAGGTCTAGGAAACTTACCTTCGTCCTTCCAGCACACTGGGTCTTGTTTAACTTTTACACGGGCCCCTCCGCCGTCCAACTCCCGTCTCCAACACCTGTGGCCTCTCAACAGTCTGTCTGTGTCACCCTCCACCCGCCAGCGCCAGCACACCGCGGACTGCCAACACATTCAAATACCTGCAGCCGGCACGCTGGTTTTGGCGTGAGTGTTCGTTGTCTGAGAAAATGCCCCTCACTTGCCATGCTGTTGTTACACTGGCGTTTCTCTGACGTGCTTGGAAACCTGACAGCGCATACTGGGTTACATTCGAAGCAGATTTACCTGATGCTGTAATCCAGAATATCTTTCAACTATCAGCCTTACATGCACTCATAAGATACAAGTCTAATGCAATCATGAAAATAATGAAAGTCAGGCAGGAGTTTTATAAACACTTTACTCTGTTTATGTGAGAGCTTTTATGAAACCTTTAGACAGAAGAAGAGTCCCTTCAGGGAGACACAGAATGGAGAGTTTGATGCAACAGCTAGAGGCATTAGAAACAATCTGACAAAAAATTAGAATTACTAAAACTAGTATTGGTGGCAAGAACTACCATCCTACTATATTTACCTTTTCCAAAACCAGTAATCATAAAAGTTATTTTCTTGTATGGTGTAACATGTTTCCATATTTTCATTAAAACTGGTCAGTTGGGCCTTTTTTTTATTGTTAATCTTTGAAATGTGAATTAGAATTATAGTTGCATTAATAGATTTTAATTGCATTAATCATTTAAAGGAATAGTTAATACACATTAGATCAGAGGACCACTTTCATGTCTGTGGATTAAGAACAGAGCTGGAGTCAGGAGGCGATTAGCTTAGCTTAGCATAAAGACTGGAAGCAGTAAAAACAAACAAACAAACAAACACCTCTAAAGGTGTATTCAGACAGAACGTGAAGCAAATTTTCACCTTGCATCATTCACGCATATTTGACCGCTGGACCATTTGTGTTTATTCACCCCAAACAACCAAAATACATCACTACGTTAGCTGTATGCTAGCTAGCGACAGACGCACTGACCGTGTCTGTGTCAGCCTCTGACTGAACTCAGAACTCACCAAACACTCTGGTTCTTTCTGTTATTCCCCCTATTTCTCTCTCTTTATCCCCTCTCTTCTCTGAATGTTACTAAAGTACATAAACCACTGTGATACATGAGAATTTCTGTCAAGTTGAAACATTTTAAATTTCGTATTCATGTCAATTCGTATCGTCCGGAGCAAATTTGCGTTTACTCACATCTTTGCATTGACTTTGTACAGAATTGCAACACATTTAAAATTCACTTTGTGTTCTATCTGAACACACAGTAAAGAAAATGGACACATATCAAACTTACTTGGGGGGGGGGGGGGGGGGGGGGGGGGGTAATGACTGAAATGTCTTCTAACAGCTGGGCTCAGTGACAACCCTAACCCTTTCCACGTTTTACCTGTACAGAGACCAAAAGTAAAAACCTAAGCTCACTGACTGAATTTGACAACCCACTAAAGTATAATTGGCTTCAGCCCGGTACTTTGTCAAAACTAAGAAATAGTTCCAGCACATAACTGCCCTTAAAACCCCAAATTGTCCTTTTTTATATTTCAGTTTTTGTACATATTAAATGTACAAGGTACAACAAATTAGTTTGTGTTAGAGGTTAGTCTGTGGTTTTTTTTCAACTTTGGACAGAGCCAGGCTAGCCGCTTACAGTAATGATGCTAAGCTAGGTTAGCAACCCCAGCTTTATTCTCTTTGTACACATGATCTTCTCATCTAAGTCTCGGAAATAAAGCGAGTAAGAATATGTCCCAAAACATATAACTCTTGTGGCATGAAGTCCTCACGTTGTTGATGATGAAGCTCAGTTTTTAATTTCTTTTTGAATTGTCAAAAACAAATAATTGAATCATCTAAACTCTTTATCTATTATTAACCTTTTTGATTAGGATAAATTAAAGTTATCGGGGTCCTAAAATGTAAATTTGTCTTAATTTAAATCACAGCAATAAGTTAAAGCAGCTTAGTTGTGCATTGACTTTCTGCTGTTTCAAATTGTCTATTTTATTACCGCTCTGTGCTCTTGAATCTTGGATCAACACTGATGTGGTTTACTGTCAGGCACCCGGCCTCCTCTCTCTGCAAAGGTAAAAAGCAGCAGCAGCACTTCAGGTATCCCCCCCTAAACAACCACAGATGTTCTTGGAGGCGAGGGATTTCACTGGAGAGTCAGAAAGGAAATATTACGACCACAATGTGTTCTCGCGGCGTAAAAAAAAAAAAAAAAAAAACCCAACTTCAGGCCCTTCTGCGGGTTTGGAAGTTGAGAAGCCTCAATTTGGAGAGGGAAAAAAAACATGAAAAAACACCCACACATCTCAGCAATATGCTTTCATCCACAATTCACATAAGTGCCTGGACCTGGGTTTTTAATGCCACGAGAACTCATTAGTGGTCATGATATTTCCCTTCATACCCCTAAGCCATTGTTAAAGACTCAGCACTGGGTGCTTCCATCTAGAAACACAGACAGGTTTCTGGCTCTGACCGCCTCCATTAATCATAATGTTGGCTGCTCTGTGTTTAGTGAAAACTGTCACGTGTATGATGTCAGTCTGAGTGTTGAGCGCTTGAAAGGTTGCTGATTTCTGGCAGTTGACTGTCTTTCATCACAAACAGGACACAAGGCAGATTTAGGCAGAATTATTGCAGCGTAGCTTCACATTTTCCCAACATTACTAACAGCAAGGGTTTTCCTTTCTCTTTGTTGACGTCAGTCTGTTGATTTTCAACTGTTTAATAGCGCCAAGTGCCAATGTGCAAGTGCATGTTGCATGTCAGAAATTATATTTGACTATAACCTTTACATTATATGTTTTATCCTATTGTTATGTGATGTTATTTAGCGCATTTAACATAATCAATTAATCTGCTATTTATTCATTTCTTATTCACTGATTAATGGTTTAGTCTATGAAATAAAGGAAATTTCTTCAATGTTTCAGGACACTTAAGGCTGCCGTAGCGAAGACATGAAATCCTCCAAATTTGTCTCCATATTAATGTTCTTTCTGTCTTTCTGTCTCTCTGATTGGCCAGGATGAGGGTGTGGTCATTGGAACAGTGTGGGGAGACAGGCGTGGTCCTCCTGGGCTTCCTTACACTGGCGGTGTCTGTGGGGAACCTGTCCACCAGGGGCCTGCAGGTAAACAACACATGCAACAAAACACTGATGACTAACTGTTTTTGTCTTCCACAGTGTTTTTCGGGGAGGGGGATAAAATCCAGTGACACGTTTGACTGGATTGTGCTGATTTATTTAAAAAGTACTGTTCTTATATTTTGGGACAACTGTTAATTTGCTGTCTTTTCAGCCCAGTAAGCATTGTCTTAGTGATCTGCAGTTTAAGTTAAACTTAATACTGAAAGGACAGGTTCACAAGTTTCCCAATCTGTCTTAAACCAGCAGTCAGGTGTCCATATGAACAGTGAAAGAGGTTTTCCTCGCTGTAATCATTCCTCCTGTTCATACTGGTTGTTAAAAGATCCTTCAAATGTGCTTTCAATGTAAGTGATGGAGGCCAAAATCCACAGTGTTTCCCTGTTGAGCTGCAGGTGGAAGTATAGTAACAAAAAGAGGGACTTTGACACTAAAAAGACTGTAACGTTGAAAGATATCTACTTGATTTGACTCATTTGGATGCTGAAGCTTCATATTAGCTTCAGATAAACTTTTAAATACATTTTTGCACAGAAGGAGGACTGTGGATTTTGTCTCCCATCACTTCCATTGTAAGTGCATTATTAAGGGATCTTCTAATGGTCAGTAGCAAGAAAAACACGTTTTTATGTTCATTTGGGCTCCTGACTGTTGTTTTAAGACACACTTGTAAAATTGTGAACCCGTCTTTTAAATTTATAACTTTATAACTTATATAAATTTGTCTAAATATTGAATCAAATTGTAATTACACCTTAGAATATATGCACTGAAATGGTCAAACAATGGTCATATATAGCCGAGACATCCAAGAATCTTTCAACCAAATTTATCCCAGTTTTACCTGAATGTCTAAACCTGTTGATCAAAGTCTCTCTCTGGACCAGTTTGTGCTCTACTATCGTTTGACTATCAGTATTTAGTATTTTCACTTGGGATGTTTTGTTCATCGCTCTTTCTGAAAAGCTGAAATATGAAACTGGGATTTTGTTCTAAGGTAAATGGGCAGCAACCTTCTGACTATTGTCCACTGACCACTTTTTCTGTGTCCTGTGTGTGCTACGAATAATCATATAACATGACATTATGACATCTGGCTGGTTTGTTTCACCATTTAGTAGGGATGTACTTGAAAACAAATACGTTATTCGGCAAAGCACAAATAGTGTTTGTTTGTTGTTGTTTTGTTTTTTTTACGAATATTTGTTTCATACAAATATTTTAAAAATTATTTGTTTTTGGGAAGAAAAAAAAAACATGTCAAATACCAGCACACAGGTCAGTTATAGTCGCTATGTCAGTGTCTCTCCTCTGCTCCGCTGTTATGTCTATCAGCAGGTCTCAACGAGGGGAGTCACATCCACCTGCTACATGACGCACATTTCCTTATTTGGACATCACTTTAATTTTCATCTTTAATTTTCTAAAATTAACAGCGTAATAAAAACAAAAACAGGATTTTTAAGCCTCTTTCCACTTGTATTCGAATACAAATACAAATACTTTTGCTGCCTCAACAAATACAGACACAAATACAAATACTGAGCCCTCTGCACATACCTACCATTTAGCCATAGACACATTATCATAACCTTATGTGGTTCTTAAATGTCAATATAATACTTTTTGTTTTACTTTTACTGTATAGTATATGCACATTTATCTATTTTTATCTATATCTATATTTATTTTATGAAAAGCCAATGAGAGAAACCTTCTATGAGATTGAGTAGTAGATAAAAGCATTGTCTGGATAGTACTAGTGGAACAAAGGCTACTGTAGCTCATAAGTGCGTCAGGACTGCAGCTCTCTGTAAACTTCTGCAGATCAAATCAGTCGCAGCATCCGCACCTGTTGACATTTTCCCTCAACGATGACATGACATGACAAATTAGGAAGAAAAAGTTCCCTCGCAAAACAACACCCACTTCCTCAGCAGTGACATTAAAGTCTTCCAGACTGTTTAGATCAGAGTCACAGCGTCTGGTCATCACCAGTAAGGCTGGAATCACTTTTTCTATTGTCAATCCCTGCTGATGATGATGTTGTCTGACATTTTAACTCTCAGCTGGATCTTTGACTTCACTGCAGTTAATCTTTTCTTTCACTGATTATTAGCATGCCAGTAAAATGAGCAGAAATCTGGCCGGATACTGTGTCTTGATCAGTCAGCCAGTAGGTAACTACATGTAAGTGGATGCAGCTTGTCAAAAAAGGACACCAAATTCATTGATTTTTGAGTCGGGATACAGTAGACTGGGATTTAACCAATACCATGTTGTCTGCATGATGTCCTGCAGGATTTCCACTCTTACCAGTAAACACACAGATGCTTCAGTATTAATAATCTAATGATGTCATATATAATAACATATGAGTCAGAGGGACCAAACCACTACTTTTACTTTAATACTTCAACTACATTTTGCTGCTTTACTTAAGTAGGATTTTTCATGCAGAACTTTTACTTGTAATGGAGTATTTTGACATTGCTGCATTGGTACTTTTACTTAAGTAAAGGATCTCAGCACTTCTTTCACTACTGGTTTTAATGCTTAGATGTACTTTCAGTTGGAAATGTTGCGTTTTAATGTGTTTTAATGCCTTTTATACTTGTTGTTTGGTCCTTTTTTAGGTTTTCCTCCTGTCCTTACTCTTCTTTCTTCAGTGAAAGTTGACTCTGCGTTGGTTTGTCTGCCTTGTTGTTGCCTTTTTGTTCTCTTAAACATGGTATTAACATCTTAAAGAGATCATACTGCTAAAAAAAATGGCTAAAAAGGTCAATTAAAAAATTAAAAGTGTAACTAAACTAAAACATAGTAAAGTAAACACTAACTCGACTAATTGGAGCGCTGTGATTGGCTGCTGTCAGTCCACCCGTCATTCCCTCTCTTCACTCTCATGGTCTCTCTGTACCCATCTCTCCTTGCATCTCTCTCACTTACGCTCTCCGTCTGGTATTTCCAGTGTCTCTCGCCCTCTCTCACAGCTGCTCTGTCTCACACCTTTACAAGGAGCTCAGTGCACACATTCCAGCGGTCGCTCTGAAGGATCTGTCTGAATGAAGGGACGCAGCCATCGGTCTGAAATAATGCTGCTCCTGCACATCAGGAATGTGTGAAACCTTGACCATCTTCACACTGTGGAGTCTCAGTAGAAAAACACTCCTGACGCTCATCTACTGTGGTTCTATTTGGCTCTGATGGACTCCTTACAGGCTGTGTTTTACACAGTGGAGTCAGAATACAACAAAAACTATTACAACCACTGCTACTGGTGTTTCTGTCGCTAACACTATCACAAGTACCACTGCAACGGCTTGTACTAATTCTATTCTGCTTCTACTCCAACTATTATCTCTACTACTAATAACAATATTAATAATAAAAACAATAATTATAATCATTTTTTCATTCAAAATGTGTCTTAAGGATTTTAACCCTCCTGTTGTCCTCGGGTCAAATTTGACCCGTTTTCAAATGTTTTTATATCAGAAATATGGATTTCTTTCATCTAATTGCCTGAAAATCGCATGGATGGTAAGTCACTAATGATCACTACTTTCATTGAATTTTGGGTGTTTTATTAAAATTTATAGCATCTGTGGACTTTTGTCCTCCTGAGTCAAAATTGACCCAGGAGGACAAAAGTTGCACGGTCGACTGGAAGACAACAGGAGGGTTAAAGCTGAGGCAGCATCAGCAGACCGAATACTAACTGGAAGACTATTCAAAAGCTGAAGATCCAGTACAGAAAACGCTTAATCACCCTTTGAACTTAACCTGGAACAGCTAACAGGTCTAACCCAGCAGATCTTTTTCGGACAGTAAGGAGTTAAAAGTTCACTGATGTACTCGGGCGCCATGTAAAGCCCATGAGTAGGATTTTAAAATGGAAAGAAACTGGTAACCAGTGCAAAGGGGCTAAAACTGTGGTGATGTGAGAAGAACGTTTGTTCTGCTCAGTCTGAAGCTCCACCAGCAGCAGCAACAGCAGCATTAAAGCAGGTAAACAAAGAGTTATAATAGTTCAGGCATGAAGATATTAAGCATGAAAATTGTTTTGGTATTTGCTAGAAGACAACATGGTTCAGATCTTGGAAAGATTCCTGAGTTGATAAAAAACATGATTGGAATAATTTTTTGGTGTGTTGTTTAAAGTTTAGCTTGCTGTCAAAGATAACACCACCAGTGAACCCACTGCCCTTTAAAGGACCAAGCAGCGGCTGGACTGGTTTATGGAGGTGCTCAGGACTGATGATAAGGACAAAAACATTTGTGACATTCAATCTCTCACACCAGCTAAACAGCCCTGTTTACTTTTTTTTTTTTGTACCGCTCCCATTAATGCTATGACAACCACTTCTACTGCTACTTTTGCTGGTGTTACTCAGCAACTACAACATGGCCAAAACATGGTTGAATTTAGGCTGTTATGGCAACAGCAGCAGTACTGTGGCCCGTTTGAAAAAGAGAGCATTGCTTTCACTAAAGTTTCCCTTGGATGAATAAAAGTTAAAAAAGTAACCAACCACATGAAAGATGTATTATTTGGAGTGAGGCAGAATTGGGATTCTGGCCCAAATGCAACAAATCAGATGTAATCTGCTTGTAGGGATACAGACAGGCGTGGTTGTTGGCTCGCTTGGAGGATGTAAAACCTGAACTCAGTGATTAAGCTCGAGTCTACCACATGGTTACTGTCTCGCTGCATTCTGATGGATTCATCGCTCAGTCCCAGTGCTGTATCATATCATAAATCAAACAAAATCACATGTTATTTGATTAAACTCTTCACGCAAAACTGCTAGGAGTGCACAGCTGTAGAAAAAGATGAATGAAATAGCGAAAGTCTTCTGATTTGATCGACTACAACTGTAGTCGCTGTTTGTGTGTGTGTGTGTGTGTGTGTGTGTGTGTGTGTGTGTGTGCAGGAGGAGGGCGTGGCCTCCAACAGTCTGGAGGAGGAGCTGGAGGTGACCACATACTGGTGGGGGGAGTGGGCCAAGTGGACGGCCTGCACCCGCACCTGTGGAGGAGGAGTGATGGCACAGGAGAGACACTGCCTCAAACAGAGGTCAGTCAGCCTACACACACACACACACACACACACACACACATTAATGCATGTGTTGTACATGCACCTTCTACTTCAGCAGGGGAAACAGTCAACTCCTCCTTTTTGCAAGCAAACTAGAATAAATCAAATTTAATAGATTTAAGCTGAACTGGAGATGACAGATCTCAACCTGATATAATACCTAATATTGTTTCATTATAGCCAATCTTTTGTTTTAAAATATGCTGTTATTTCTCCAAATGTTTGTTTTCTGTCCAAAGAAAGAAAGTTGCTGCTGGGAAGGACAACATGACTTGTACAGGAACCGCTAAGAAATATCACCTCTGCAACACTAAAGTGAGTCACACACTCTTCCAGCTAATTTCTCATCTCTTTGTTTCACGTCTTCATTAAAAAACAAACACAGTCCTTCTGACTGGCTGACAGTGGGAGGACTGTGGTTGTACCGGGCAGCTCTCAGGCCCGACTGTATGTAGCTGTTTGAAAGAGAAGCCGGGCGGGGGCTCGAAAAATGATCGTGCGTGGTCAGAAAAACCGTCCCTGCTCAAATAAACGCTTCAAAAGAATATATTTGTATAACATACTGTCAAACCGAGTCTTAACAAGTGTGAAACAGACCTGTTTTAATGATCTGTGTTGTCTCTCTGTTCTGCAGGAATGCCCTGCCACTGGGAGGAGCTTCAGAGAGGAGCAGTGCTGGTCCTTCAACTCCCAGCTTTACAATGGGAGGAACTATCAGTGGAAACCTCTGTATCCTGGTATAATAACACCCACAAAACGCCATGACAGCCTTTTTTTTTTACCCCAGTAAACGAACCAGAGGTGACTGAGGTCTTTGCTGCTCAACATGCATCGCCTCCAAATCAGTAGCATACATTTATATCGGCTATAATCGAATCGATTTTTATAATAACACAGCTGTCAGTGTGTAATATGTTAGTCGTGGCTCGTAGTGGTGAACCTAAAGAGAATTATCAACGACTCTGCAGCTCCTCTCGGCTTCACGGAGCTTTATAGCGAGTTTCATCTCATTGTTTATCTGTCCGGCAGCAACTTTAACTGCTCAACGCTTTCATAGCTGCGCTGTTTTCAGAAGAAAAGCTCTAAAAAGTCACTACCTGCTCAGCACCAAACAGCAAACAGACACAATCAGCTGTAGACTAGCTGGTGAACATAGTGGAGCATTTAGCAGCTAAAGAGCCAGATATATTTATATTCACCAGGTGGACAGAAACACGTTTGCAAACATATTAGCCGTAATAATTCATAAGGCCATAATAAGGCTGTGGGTTTACTGCAATTTTAAGCTACAACGACGTCCTTAATAATAGCAGAAGTAGCAGAAACAGAAATAGAAATAACAGTAGAAGTAATGCAGGAGTAATAACGTCAGTTGTAGTAAAAGAAATCGTCGTGTTAACTGAAGTGATCAGAAACGTACAATTAAAAGTAGTAATTGTCTCATTTTGAGCGTCGGCGGTAAGAAGACAGTGACCTCTGACCTGTACTGTGCCGTCCATCTCCAGACGACTACGTTCACATCTCCAGTAACCCCTGCGACCTCCACTGCACCACAACCGACGGCCAGAGGCAGCTGATGGTGACGGCGCGAGACGGCACTTCCTGCAAGTACAGCAGCTACCGCGGCGTCTGTGTGGACGGTAAGTGTGAGGTGAGTCCAGCTTCTTATTTACTTTGTACCTGTTTTTACTTCCTCTTAACACATGTACGTGATTTTACTAAACCACAGAATGAAAATGCCGTCGTTATCAACTCCAGTTTCTGTTTTTTAGCGTTGCTGAAGTTTGTGTGACAAACAGACGTGCAGCTGCAGACAAACAAACAAACAAGTATTTAAGTTAGAGGTAACTTTTGCAGTAAAATGGTGATGTGTTTGAACAAACCTTTACTACTAATAAAGGTTTGTTGAGAGCGTTTAAAGGGTATTGAGACATTGGTGTTGGTGTCTTATTTCCAACAAGACTCAAAATAAAACTATTTATTCATTTCTTGCACTACAATGTAATGTGCTGTCATTTTTATTCTCCTGTTTTATTCTTTTTTTAGTTTAATATGTTTTATTTTACTGTTCCTATGTAAATGTTTTAAATGTCTTTTTATTTTGTCTTTTTTTTTGTTTATCTTAATGTTAATGTCTATTATGTCTCATGTAAACTACTTCAGATTTCCTCGTTGTTGAAAGCTTCTATAAAAATAAACTGCATGACTTTTCATAAACATTCTACTGTTAAATGTTTTGAGTGTTTAAAAAATGAAAAATAAAATCAGATTTGGTTATTTGTTTTCTCCCTTGGCATCGCAACAGTTTCTCCTGTCCTCTTTAGATACAATAACTGTCAGTCAAACGCAATATTTAATAAGAAACAGCCGCGTCAAGCTCTATGAAAATTATTTTTTACACAAAAGATTACTCATATGCTTTAAAAACAACACATTTGTTTGTGACCAGTGTTTATTTCCATTTGATAACATGTGTTCATAATTTGAACTTTCTAAAGGCTGAAAGAAAACGCAGAAACATCTGATGTGACGGCATGAAATAAAGATGACAACACACACACACAAAAAAAAAAACCTTTATATAAAAAACTGAACACAGTATGTTGACAGTAAACATGAAGAGTTGAAGTGTCAGTAACACAGATCAGTGATTTCTTTTAAGTCTCTTCTTAAAACATACTTTTATCAGAGAGCCTTTTGAACTGTCTTTTAGTTTTGTTTTTATTTCTTTTAAATATTTCTCTCGTTTTATCTTACACTAAATTGGTTTTCTCTGTTTTTTTTAAAAACCTAATGATTTTATGATTTGTCTGTTTTGTATTTTACTGCCTTTGTGAAGCATTTTGTTCACTTTATTCTTAAGATGAATCATTTAATGTCACACGTAATGTTTTTCAATCACTTTCCCAAAAGACGGAACAACTGAATCAATATTATCATTAGAAATACTTCTGCGTTGTTACAAGTAATTCAATATGTTTATAATTCATTCGTGATATTTTTTATTCCATCCTCTCTACTTCCACTTCCTTCTTCTTCGCTGCTCAGCCGATCGGATGTGACGGCGTGCTCTTCTCCTCCAACATCCTGGATAAGTGCGGCGTCTGCCAGGGCGACGGCAGCAGCTGCAGCAGAGTCACCGGAAACTTCCGCCGCGGCGCCACGACTCTGGGTGAACGTCGCTTCCTGTCTGACCACAAAAGTTTTAAAGAAATATTTATTCTGAGATTTACGTTTTAATATCTGGATGTTAACACCTAAACATTTAGAGAGAAACTGAGTTGATTGCAGTCATTATGAGATAAATAAGTTGACGCTCACCTTTTGCTGTTTCCTGTCGTCAAGGTTACTCCTTTATCACTCAAATCCCTGAAGGATCATGGGACATCCAGATCATTGAGAGGAAAAAGTCTGCTGATGTTCTAGGTTGGCATTTGCTAGTATCTACAGTATATCTGTGTCTTGATTTCATATATTATGCTCTCAGAAAGACAAGCGTTTAATGGAAATGGTTCGTTTTTACTAGAATTTTTACTTTTTACTCAAACTAGAATCTGAGTTTTGCGTTTCTCTCGTTTCCCAGCTGTGACCGATCAGGCCGGCAACTTCTTCTTCAACGGGGCCTACAAGGTGGACAGTCCCCAGAACTTCCACGCTGCAGGCACCGTCTTCAAGTACCGCCGACCCATGGACGTGTATGAGACCGGGATCGAGTACATTGTCGCCAAAGGGCCCATTGACCAGGCCATCAATATCCTGGTACAACTCTCCTTCCTCCCTCTGTCCACCAGTCTCACTTTAACTCCTCCTCTTCCTCCTCATCTTTTGCCTCTTCATCTTCAAACTTCATGTGTAATAGGAGATAACAGTAACAGTCAGCAACTACACTGTAAATTAAACTGGGAAGTTACCATGTAAACACCGCTACAGTGGTAAAGAGTTGTTGTGCAACTGATTGCTCAAACGGATTCAGAGAGAATTTAGGAAACGTTTTACTGGCTGTTGAAGTCCAAACAAATGAAAATCAATATAAAAGCAATAGACAAGGTTTTTTTCCGGTTTTTGGCTGGACTGCAACAGCGGGGCCACGAATGTCTGTCACTGACTGAGTGATGAAATTACACTAATGGTCGGCCAAAGGCAGCCAAAGCTAAGTATCCCAGAATGCATTTTGCACCAACCGACAGCAGTGGTGGAGATTAAACTGTTGTAATTTTCACTGTCGGACTGTTCATATGTCAGTTTATTGAATTCTAATATTTTTTCAGGCTAGAAAGTAAACATTTAAATTCCCAATATGTGGTCAGTTTATCCAAATAACGCCTATTTGCTCCGGCACGAGACGTGAGGAGCTGCTGGCCGGGTGTCAGCTACTAGCACTCTATGGTGAGCTCATAGTGCCACGATTACCCACTGAAGGAGACTCTGTCATGTGACATTTACGTGAGAAGAGGATCTGTGCGTCGCCAGTTCTGTCAATTTCCACATGTTACATGCGTCTAGTGTCTTTTCAAAATAAAGCATTTCCAGGTTCATAGTAAATAAAATAAAAAAGGAAACACACTGTGTTGGGGTCTGAAGGATAAATTATCGATAGGCTGAGGTTGGTTGAAGTCAAGCTTCTCTTTAATTCAAACAGAACATATGTAACAGACACAGTTAGCATTAATGATTAACCTGATAGTTACTGCATTAAAACTATTTTCGGGCTGTGGGTAAATGAAATAATTTATAAAACTCACTGAAAAAAAAGCTTCAATCTTAACTCAACCCTTCTTTCAACAGCACCATATAGACTACACTCAAAATCTGGCACAATGTATTTTATGTATTTTTAATGTTTTTTCTTATGTGTGCAGCAACTTGAGTCACAACTACTTTATCAAAAGTGCTTTACTAATAAATAAACAAAACAAACATCTTAAAAATGCTGCCGTCTGATGGTAACCAGACGACATACAAATTAAAAGCCCTCTAGCGTGAATGTAACGTAATAAAATCAAATTATTTACACAAACTTCCAGAGGCAAGAATATCCTTTGATATCTCAAAGCGTCTGCATCAGCGTGTGGCTGACTCTGAGGGCTCGTAGGGTTTTTTTCTTTCTTAATTTGCAGTACTTTTTACATGTTTAATTTGTTTTATTACCTAAATCCTTCTCTAAAGGCCAGTGGAACTCATCTACACCACTTTGTTCGGTGTAGTAACCTCCTCTGTGTCTGTAAAGGAACTCTGACCCCCCTGCCCTCCTACCTCTAACCCCCCCCCTGTGAATGTGCACATTAATGAAAGGCAAAAAGTTACTCCTAATTACACTGTAATATTCAACTGAATCTCCCTAAATCCCTTTAAATTACAGAAACAAAGACATATTTGTTGTTATGGCCTTGGCAGTCCTCGCTGGCTAATTGTATAATAAGAAGCCCAGGATTTTAAGCTTAAGGCTGCTGTTCTTAACTCTTGAACTTCATAAAGGTCACTCTGATTAAGACTGCTGACTCATGAAGCAGCTTTTTGGCAGAGCAGCAGAGACTGCCAACACTTACAGCAACAACAGACAAAAGTGAAAACAGAGTCTGGTCAGATATTTCCTGGCAGCGAGATGCTCTTGTGTGATTAAAGATGTGATGTTGTAGGAGTGAAGCCCCTGCAGCCCATTAGAGATGCCCAAAATAGGTGTGTCATTGCCTTTTTTTTTTTTTTTTAAGAGTGCCTGTCTAATGGCTAAGATGTAAATATAATGCAGACATGATTGTGAGTCTGTGTCTCGCTCTGATTGAGTGCAGGCCTTGTGTTCTGACAGTGGCCATATATCCCGAACAGCATCCACATCACGAGCCAGGTTTGATAGATCTCTCTGCAGGATGCTGGAACACAGAGCTGCTCGCAGACGCTCGCTGTGACTCTGCTGGTTCATCTCTGCTCTCACGGAGCTTTTATCATCAGATGGACCCGCAGGAGTCTGGATGATATCTGATATTTATCTCTCGTCATATGGATCAGACTGTCCTGGATGCTTAGTGAGCCAAGATGCATGCAAACTGCAAAATATCTTCTTGTCAAGTCAATGTTTTGACTTTACTTGAGTGTATTGTTTCAATTACTACCTTAAATCAAGTTTTATTGTCCTTGATTCGGGTGCATTAACCAGCCTTAGTGTTCCTTTTAGAAGATACAGACACTAATCTATAGAAAAGTAATGAAACTAGTAGATATCTGTCCGAAACTTGCTGCATAAGATGATTTTTATACTTATTTTAAGAAAATAAGGTATCTTATTATTTAGATGTGTTCATTCATACTGTAAATAAAAAGTCCACCTTTGACCTTTGAGTGTTTTGTCAGATGAAAAAAGGGCAGTGGTATTATTTTAAACACACTGTCCACCTTAAAGTTTACATTTTATACTGTATTCTGTTATATTTAGATTTAAATTTTTGTGTTTTTAATCAAGAGTGCACCTGGTTCAAGTATTTCATTGTATAAATCCCTGTGGTTTATATACAGACGACAATAAATCAGACCTCAAATTGAATTTTAATTTAAATATGAGGATGCATCGCTCTGTATAATTATATCTCCTTTCAGGACAGGTTCACAGTTTTCTCAAGTGTGTCTTTAAGCAACAGTCAGGTGTCCATATGAACACTGAAACAGGTTTTCCTCACTGTAATCATTCCTCCTGTTCGTACTGGCTATTAGAAGTAGAAGTCAAATGTGCTTTCAGTGTAATTGATGGAGGAAAAAATCCACAGTCCTTGTTTTGATCAAAAATCCACAAATAAACTGGATGTCTTCCACAGTTACAGTCTTTTTAGTAAAAAATGTCCCTCTTTGTGTCTCGAAGGACAGTGTTTTCCTCTTCAGCTGCAGTGGAAGGATCATAACAAAAAGAGGGAATTTGGCACTAAAAAGACTTTAACTTTGAAAGATTTTGACTTGATTTGACTCATTTGGACAGTGAAGCTTCATATTAGCTTCAGATGAACTTTTAAATACATTTTTGCACAGAAGGAGGACTGTGATTTGGGCTCCTGACTGTTGTTTTAGGACAGAACTTAAAAACTGTGAACTTGTCCTTTGAGTACATGTAAACGCGCTGACTGAAGGTTATTGGTGTAGAGGTGATCGATGACAGGGTTTCATAAAGTTGAAGGGGGAGGAGGGAAGTCTGAGGCTGAAAAGGGAAAAAAAAGAGCCAGTGTCAACATGACAATGAGAGACAAAAGTTTCAGAGTTGTTGTGTGAACAGAATGAACTAAACATGAAGTTGAACATGAGGTTGGACAGAAATAACAGACTCTCTGTACAAAGAATTTAATTGTAAATTTGCTTCAGTTTGTATTGATCCTGGTTTTGTTTCTGACTTTCCTTGTTACTTACTTACTTTAAGCCTGTGACCCCACTTTGGGCATAGGCCGCCAACAAAGGCTCTCCAGGCATCCCGGTCCTGGGCCAATTTCTCCAGCTGTCCCCATGTATGGCCAGTTCTCTTCACGTCTGCCTCCAGGTCACGGCGCCAGGTGTTTCTTGGTCTGGCTCTTTTCCTTTTCCCTTGTGGATTCCAAAAGAGAGTATGTCTTGTGGTGCTGGATGTGGACTTGTGAAGAGTGTGACCAATCCGTCTCCGTCAGCGTCTTTGGAGGATTTCTTCCTCTGCATGCTGCTGTCTTGTTAGCTACTCTGCTTGTTACTGGTCTTTATGCAATATGAAATAACCTGATCTTTAGTTTCATTTCTCACTCTCCTCTCATCACTCAGGTGTGGAACCAGAACGGTCGCACGCCGTACATCACCTACGAATACACCGTCCTCCGAGACTCCCTGCCCCCTGTCCCACCTCCTCCTGTCTACACTGGAACGGACACCTCAGCCGGGGAAGTCTCTGTGGAGGTGGGAGGTATGCTGGCCCCCAACAGCAGCCTTTACGACCAGACAGCCCCCGACGGCCAGTTAGAGCCGGGAGGTGGCGACGGACAGAAGGGCCAAGAGACCAACGAGGTGTATGAGGAGACGGCGGACATCGACTGCGACCAGGATGGAGTACCTGCACCAAAATTTACAGGTAGGGACTGCTGCATGTAACACCTTTGATATGTCTGGTTGTGTGACTCTGAAACATTTCAGACACCATATCTCACAAGACAGTAACACTGCCAGGGTCAGAAGCGTAAGGGTTTGATTTCTACCAAAATCCTAAAAATGTATGCATTGAAGGTAGAAAGGCTACAACTATTTTAATGCCCATCACAGTTTTCCTGGAGCCCTTCAAATTCCTTGTTTTGTCTGACCAGCAGACCAAAACCCAAATATATTCAGTGTACAATAATATAAAAACAGAGAGAAACAGCAAATCACAGTTTTTGATTTATAACTGACTTAAATTACTTGATTATCGAAACCGATTAATTTTCTGTCATTCAGCTACTTGGTTAATTGGCTAATCGTTTCAGTACTAGATGGAAGTACTTTCAATTACTTTCTGGAGATGTTTTTACCCTCATACTGAAGATGAATAATGTGCTGTATGCTCGGTTCAAGGCATCAAGGGTAAATGGACTGCACTATGTATCGCTTTTTTACCTTAACTGACAAAGTGATTTATGATTTGTGCAGTTTGTGCAGCTACCTTAACCCTAACCCTAACCCCAACCCTAACCCTAATCCCTAACCCCTAACCCTAACCCTAACCCCTAACCCTAACCCCAACCCTAACCTAACCAATTCATGCCTAACCCTAACATTAACCTAATCTCAATTGACACCTTACCCCTAACCTTAACCAGGACCTCGGAAATGACATTTTGCCGCATTAGGACCAGGTTTTGGTCCCCATGAGGACTGTTGGTCCCAATAAGGTCAGTGTTTATACCAGAAACGGTCTCCACAAGGTAACAAAAACACGTACCAACACGTACGCACCAATGGCAGTAGAGCTGCCATGCAAGGCACCGGTCTGTCCATAGGTTCAGTGTCTGGCTCAAGGACAACCTATCTATCTATCTATTGGTCTATCTATCTATCTATCTATCTATTGGTCTATCTATCTATCTATCTATCTATTGGTCTATCTATCTATCTATCTATCTATCTATTGGTCTATCTATCTAAACCCTTGGTGGTCAAGGTTAAATTGAAGATATTTGTCTTTATCTAATCAAGTCAAGTCAAGTTATTTGTACAGCCCGTTGTCACAAATTACATATTTGCCTCATGGGGCTTTACAATCTGTACACCAATACAACATTCTCTATTCTTAGACCCTCGATTCGGAAAAGGAAAAACTTCCCCCCAAAACTTCCCCCATGGACAGACCATGTGACCTCTGATGACCTAGATTTATACTCTTAAATATTAGAGGTCATAGACAGGCTGAACTAATCATCTGTGAGATTTTCAAATGAATCTGCCAACAACTTCGGTAATAAGAGGTCATTGCTTTGATGTTCAATAAAGCCTTGACACAAACACCAATGTAACAGTAAGGAACACAGTGTAGATTACAGCAAATAAACAGTGTTGCAGATCCTCTGAGAAATAGGTCTGATACTTTTTCCTCTATGTCTGCTTGTGCCAAATAGTGACATATTCTGTATGAGCACTACTCTCCTCACTGTGACATATACAGTATCCAAAACAGCCCTTTCATCATGCCAGTGCACTTAAGCCATCAGCGCTCTGCTCGCTCTTTTATCGCGTGCCATCTGCCACACCGCTCACCTGAGAGCTATAAGGGGAAGTTATTAATGTAACTCCTCACTCCCCGCTGTGCTGAGCTTCCTCGTGGGGAACAATGAGGTCAAAACCTAAATGTCAAATATCACACTGTATCTATTTCAGTCCAGTTATTACAGTTGGTTGACTGAGATATGCTCCTGGTAACGATGAAACGGTGGAAGTGTTTACCTTTTTTAACATTAATCAACAAACATTTTTGATTAGGATTCATTAAATTAGATTATTAAAGAGTTGTGAGCAACACGTGTACTGATCAGGACTGTTTCTAAATTAAACTTAAACTTATATTTGACATTTCTGAACCGTAATTTCTCGTAACTTATCAACAGCCATACTAAAACACTGGTGACAAGCTAATATGCTGTGCTGATATATTGATCGGATGCCGAGAGAGAGAAAAAGAGTGTGTGAGAAAGGGAAAGAAACCTAAAAACTCAGAGGGTGGTTCTGTGGTCCGTTGGTAGATGAGACGAAACAGGTCAGATTTTTAATCCTCTCTCTCTCTGAGACTCTTTTCCTCTGTGTGTGTGTGTGTGTGTGTGTGTGTGTGTGTGTGTGTGTGTGTGTGTGTGTGTGTGTGTGTGTGTGTGTGTGTGTGTGTTTGTGTGTGTGTGATGGCCTTTTAGAGCTCTGAATTATTCATGCTACAGACACATAAAGAGGATCAGGAGCAGATGAAAAATTCAGTTTTGCGGTGTGTTCTCCTTTTAAAAATGGCTGCATCACAAACATGAGCGGTAATGGCCTTCCTGCGGGCTCTTAGCTCGCTCAGCTGACTGCCGAGGCCATTACACCACCGCTTTGGGTGGTGAGATGAGATGGAGAGGTGCTTGAAAGGCTCATCATGCACTTTCTACACAGACTGATGTCATACTACACACCACATGCTGAGTTTCTCTTCTCATTTTCTTTCTTCTTATCTCTCTCTGATATTTTTTATTTCATTCAGTCTTTTAGAAATTTCCTGCAAAAAATGTTGTTTTAAATTATGAGCTCTGGAGTTAAATGTATAGTACAGACCAGCACATACCTACTTATCAGCCTGTGAATAAATCCTTCCTTTGTGATGCTTATATTGCTCAGTTTTTGATGCCTGTGTCAGATCGAAGTTGTCTCAACTCTGTGGTTATCTATAAGACCAGTGGTGGTGGTGATGGTGATCTATTGGACTGCATTACATTGAGGCCTTCTAGCCCCCATTAGAAACCCAGTTAAAAAAACCCTTAACGTACATGTACATTTTCATGTATGTCTTGAAACAACAGTCAGATCCTCTTCAAACATGCTTTTAATGTAAGTGATTGTTGTTTTTAAATATATGGACTTTTCTTTATAGTTTAATTAGTCCAACACTATGTTTTTTTTTAATTATTTGGCTTAATTCTTCTTGGGTTTTGTCTAAAAACAAATAAAATTGTATTAAATGGACAGGATTTGTAATGACATAACATTTAGTGATATTGACCTGGAGTGGACTCAGTTTTGTTATATACTGTAAATTCAAAGACTGAACTTTATAAGATTCACAGAGACAGAATGTTTTGCAGGGCTGTTGAATTGGCATTAGGTTGTACAGCTGTACTTAATAAAGTGGTGCCTTAGTGTACAAGAAATGAATTCCCACTGAAAACAAATATGGGCCAGACAACAGCTGCAAGTCACTCAAGCCAAGCTGAATATGTAAATTAGTACAAACATGCTTAAAAACTACTTCACAGTTTGTGCTTTGAATAAAGATGTATTTTTGCACTTTTGTCCATCAGAAGGAAATAGCAGCCATACAGGAAGCACTGCTCACCCTGCCCCTGCCGGGGGGCCCCTGGACGCAGGACCAGACTCCCCAAACCTCATCTGGAGGGTCCTCCTGGATGGCCGAATAGGCCCAGATGAGCTGCTTATTAACATCTCAACCAATCAGCTGCTGACAGAAGGAGACAGTTTGTTCTCATCGGAAGTGGGACCAGTGGAGGTTGAACTGAGCAGCCTGGAGCGAGACAGTCTGAATGACACGTTGGAGTTCACTCTGGGTCGCAAACGCAACGACAGCGGAGATGCTCCCTATCAGAACAAAACAGTGCAGAGTGGTGGGAGGACCTCCAGCCGCTCCAACAGAACCAGGTAATCCAACTTAAAAAACAAAGTACATCAAATCTGAACTGAGTTTGTCTAAAGCTTACACACAGCAGAGTTCTACTGTTCACAGTTTCAATCAGGTTTGGGCTCCCAAAAAGCCTTTTCCATTCAGAGAACTGGACACTCGTTTCCTCTAAAGACTTCCTCGGAGACACAGTAGCCAAATGAACACAGGCGGTGAAGGAGGCAGCAAGACAAGACAACAACACAGGGAAGCGAGCAGCAGCGAGAACATTGAAAGGCAGCAGGAGAAGCAGACGGAACAATGAAAAACACAGGCAGGTGCAGTAAGCCAGACAGGCAGAATATCAGGTAGAAAACAAAACATGCAGTGAGGCAGGAAGGGCAGAAAAAAGCGAGTGAGACGGTGAGAAAAAGACAAGAAACAAAGCAAGACGACAGGAGTGCAGGCAGCAAGGCGAGCAAGTAGAGGAAAGTATTGTACCAGGCAGACAAGTAGACAAACAACCAGTTACAAAGAAAAGCAGCAAGACAGATTTATTACGAGGCAATTAAGACAGATAGACAGGTAGGAAAAACAGCCAGCTAGGATTGCAGACAAACAGACAGGTAGACAGACAACAGTAGAACAGACTGATATGTGGTTTGTCAAGCAACAGAGTAGTTAGATTGATATGCAGGCAGTGAGGCTGGTAAATAGGTAGATATACACACTGTAAAGCTATTAGGCAGGTTGACAGACAGGCAGTAAGGCAGCGAGACAGAAAACACAGTTAGACAGGTAGAAGGGCAGTAAAATGGTGAAGACAAGTAGACTGCCTGGTTGTGAGGCAGTAGGCACTGTAGATAAGCAGACAGTAAGGTAAACAAGTAGATAAACAGGCAGAGACAGAGAGGTACATATACACTACAGGCAGTAAGACAGGTAGATATACAGGCTGAAAGTGAGGCAGACAGGTAGATATACAGGCTGAAAGTGAGGCAGACAGGTAGATGTACAGGCTGTAAAGAGACAGACAGGTAGATAAATAGGCTGTAAAGAGACAGACAGGTAGATATACAGGCTGTAAAGAGGCAGACAGGTAGGTAAACAGGCTGTAAAGAGACAGACAGGTAGATATACAGGCTGTAAAGAGACAGACAGGTAGGTAAACAGGCTGTAAAGAGACAGACAGGTACGTAAACAGGCTGTAAAGAGACAGACAGGTACATAAAAAGGCTGTAAAGAGACAGACAGGTAGATATACAGGCTGTAAAGAGACAGACAGGTAGATAAACAGACTGTAAAGAGACAGACAGGTACGTAAACAGGCTGTAAAGAGACAGACAGGTAGATATACAGGCTGTAAAGAGACAGACAGGTAGATATACAGGCTGTAAAGAGACAGACAGGTAGATATACAGACTGTAAAGAGACAGACAGGTAGATAAACAGGCTGTAAAGAGACAGACAGGTACGTAAACAGGCTGTAAAGAGACAGACAGGTACGTAAACAGGCTGTAAAGAGACAGACAGGTAGATATACAGGCTGTAAAGAGACAGACAGGTAGATATACAGACTGTAAAGAGACAGACAGGTAGATAAACAGGCTGTAAAGAGACAGACAGGTACGTAAACAGGCTGTAAAGAGACAGACAGGTAGATAAACAGACTGTAAAGAGACAGACAGGTAGATATACAGGCTGTAAAGAGACAGACAGGTAGACCTGGCAGGTTTTTGCATTCATCATATTTATAATTCATGTTGACTTTGCTGCTCTGTGTCCAAACACGGCTTCACCAGTTCTGCAGCCAGCAGCTATAAAACACACGATGACACGCCCTTTCCTCTGAGAGACAGAGAGAGAGAGAGGAGAGGAAACGAGCCGAGCAGAGGAGCTCAGAGGGGGGGAGCGGGGAAATGCAGCCACACTTAGAAACAAATAATTCAAGGTATTCGCAAGAAAAGTGAAAAATATGATGCAAAGGGGAAGAGTGTTTCTGTCAGACTGGAGTCACCTCTGGGGAGAAAATAATGTGCAGGAATCAGTCTGGCTTACATGGAGAGATGCCGGCGAGGTATAACTCAAAGTGCCTGTGATTTTTAAATAAACGTCTGGAGGCTGGCGGAGGCAACGACCGGTGTTATGACAAGAATGTGCACATGACTTTTATGTGATGTGATGAAAAAACAAACTGCATCTGCTGGGACGCAGGCTGTGAATCAGCTGTCACACTGTGGTCGTCTGAGGCCTGGGAGACTCTCTCACTGTGTGAGTGTGTGCTTCACGCTCTGCACTTCTAGTATATCCTTAAATATCCTTAAAGGAATATTTCACTGAAAATCTATCATTTAACTCTTACAATGTGGCTCTGAAAAAGTCGTACTGTAGTCAGTTTGGATTCACAGCAGTTACAACGGTTCATTTTATAGACACTTAAAACCACTCCTGCGCTGGGCCCCGTTCTTTAGATAAACGAGTTACCCAGATTAGACTGTTGACGATTTGACACAAATCTGGATCTTTTGGTTCTTTGAAGCTGGCTTGAAATTCATCTGGAACTGTCGCAACAATTCCTTAAGCCCAAACCTGCAAAAGTACAGCTTATGGACAGTTCAATAAGGAGAGATCAATTGGAAGTGCATAACAATATTTATTGATGTGACAAAAAAGAGTTTTGATAGGATAGGATCCCCCCCCACCCCCTCTCAAAGTCTATACACTGGTGGTGGTGGATGAAAACCTTTGGATGAGTCTCTCTGGATACCATGGAGGTCATGGTGGTGATGGGCAGGAGGTGGGTTGTGCAATAGTGCGTCTAAAAGACAGAATGACATATATGCAGCAATATTTAAAGAGCAGCATCTGGAGGCTGATTGGCTTGAGGAAGGAAGGACGGAGAAAGATCACTGGTCAGGTGTGGTGACGTCAGAATTGTGAATGAAGGGATTTTGACAGCGTGGGAAAGCAGAAGTGACAGAGAGGAACAGAAAAAGGAGGGAAATACACATTCACTCATAGTGGAATATACGCAGAATGGTATATTTAAACACTAAATTAATTTCAGAATTCAGTTGCTGTAAATTGTTTATGTAATTGAAGCT
The DNA here is from genome assembly GCF_914725855.1 of Thunnus albacares. Lineage (NCBI taxonomy): Eukaryota > Metazoa > Chordata > Actinopteri > Scombriformes > Scombridae > Thunnus > Thunnus albacares. The sequence continues at coordinate 36,267,202 of NC_058107.1, read as the reverse complement.
GCTTTTTGGTAGTTTTAGTATGGTTTAATTTTCATGGCGGGTTGATATTTATCACTTAAACGTCTCTTGCATGTCCAATGAGGAGAACCTGACCAGTCATGCATCCAACAACACTCCCAGTCTGACCACATTCACCAGTATCGTCTGATAGTTTAACAGGGTGTATGTAGAACCAATGTAGAACTTTTCAGGTTTCAACTCTACTCATTTTGTTCCTATTAGCTAAGATAACTTCATCCAGGATTAACAAATCAATCCTCAAACTGCAATCAAAGAACCAAACTAGCTGTATGAGAATTAACAGGATTATTTTAGTCTGATAACAGCATGTTAACAGCGCCCTGCACTATCATCCGCTTCTCCACTGACTAAATACACAGTTTCTGTTAATTATCGTTTGTGTTTGTGTTCAGAGGGAATCAGAGATTCTACCAGAAGAACCTGAAGCTGAGTCCTGCTGACATGTACCGCTGGAAACTTTCCTCTCAGGAGCCGTGCAGCATGACCTGCTCTATAGGTACAAAAAGTTCATAAACACCCTCATCATCACTGAACATCAAACCAAACAGACTGCAGGAGTGATGCACTGTAGCTGTAACATTTCTGCTACGAGATGCTATGTCGTTTGTCTCTTCCAGGAGTGTCCAAGTCCTTCGTCTCATGCGTTCGTTACGACGGCATCGAGGTGCACGACATGTACTGCGACGCTCTGACCAGACCGGAGCCGGTTCACGACTTCTGCATCGGGAGAGAATGTCAGCCCAGGTACCATCCAGGAGCAAAACATCTGGATAAATCTGAACGAAATAAATAATTCAGATACCTCGACTCAGGCTCATCTGCCGTTACCGATGCAGCGTATCGGATCGTACATCCTTAGATCCACACAGTGTGCAGTAGCTCACTCATGAGCTAAAAAAGTTATTTTAACATTTGCATGTTAATTATTTTCTTGCTGCTGTAACTGCCCTCATGGCGCTGTAGCCAGTTCATATTTTTCTTTCATTCTTACCTTTTAATTCTTTGACACTCTTAGCTGCAGCTGCTGGGAGTTTCATGTAATCTAATACAAACACGAGACTCCCTGATTAGTGTCTAATATGACTCTAAATATAATAGATCGTATTTTGATCTGAACCGAGCTGATCAGATTGGATCACATCTGGTCTTTCAGGTGGGAGGCGAGCAGCTGGAGCGAGTGTTCCAGGACCTGCGGGGAAGGTTTCCAGTTTCGTCAGGTGCGCTGCTGGAAGATGCTCTCGCCCGGCCTGGACAGCTCGGTCTACAGCGACCTCTGCACCATGACCGACCTGGAGAGACCCATGGAGAGACGAGCCTGCAAGAGCCCCGCCTGCGGCCCGCAGTGGGAGGTGGCCGAGTGGACCGAGGTACATCTGTTGGGTGGAAACTAGATCATTTAAAGATAGTCGAGCAGAGTTTTTTCTTATTTTGTTGCTCAAGAAAATGATTTTTAGTATTTTTTTCAACCAGTTTCCCTCCTTTGGATTTTTTTTCCTGGTTTTTAATCATTTTGATTTTTTGTTATGTTTGATTTTTTGAAGAAAGGCACCTGAAATGATCTCCCCCATAACTCAGAGGGACTTATTTTTCTTGAAGTGCAGACATCTCTCTCTTGCACTTGTCAGGCTCTGGTTTAGCAGCTGCAGTCTTATGATTGTCTGATTGTGGTCACTGATGGATTCTCCAGAGAGACTTACGAGACACCAAAAACCTTAGATGTGATTTGGGCCAATAAGGTTTGAAAAACAACATAGAAACATTATTTATATGCAAAACTCACTGATCATTCTTAACCATAACCAGCCATTAATTCACACTAAATCAGTCGTTTCCACTGCATTTTAAATGCAATTCCTGAAAACATTTATTATGATTGTTATTTTATTATCTTGTGTTATTTCACATGAAGTCTCGCAGCAGTCACTCGCCCTGTTTTCAAAAGTAAGTTGTAAATATTTCACCTTTTTTAAAATTTATATGCTGTATCAAACAAGAACTAATTCAGAGGTTCAGCAACACAAACCGCAGTAAAAACAACTACAACAGCTTATATTAGAGTGCAGAGTTAGTTATCTGGATTATGATTTAAAGGATTAATTGTAATCTCTGGATTCTTCAGATCAGATGGTGTCTTGTACATTTAAAGTGGAGATTACATGAAAGGTGTCTTGAGTCTTTTCAAAAGCTAAATGTTTCCCTAAAGTGCTTCAGAACAGTGATTCCCTGATTACAGACCTGCCTGTTGCATTAATACTACATGAATATATATATATATATATATATATATTTTACTACATATGCAGTTTGAATGTGTGTCTCTGTGTGTCTCTTCTCGCTCCAGTGTCCTGCTAAATGTGGCCGCAGAGCCCAGGTGACCCGTGATGTCCGCTGCTCTGATGAAACCAGACCATGTGACCCGATGACCAGACCACTAAATATCAAAAACTGCACCGGTCCGCCCTGCGAACGCCACTGGACCGTGTCTGAGTGGGGGCCTGTGAGTGTGTCTTTACTCTCTAAATACAATAAACATAGTATGTAATGACAGTATCTGGATTGTTCCCTCAGATTAATGGTTCCCAAACTAGGGTTCCCCCCACAAGGGGTCACTGGATTCATCTAAGGGGTCACGAGATGACAGGACACGTCAGCTTTCCTCCACTTTTTGCTTTATGTACAGCAAATTACTTTACTTTATCTCTTCAAGCATCTAAAAATATTCAAATAAAACAAAAGAAAGTCCTCTAGTATTTAATTGGTAGATGCTGGAACATGTGACATGGGGTCACAGATAGACTTTGCTTCATTTTAAAGGGTCAAAGCCAAAAAGATTGGGAACCACTGCTTTAGATTTTTTCCTCCATCTGATAATTTTGAGATTAATAGGATTTATCAAAAAAAACCCAAAACACAGTGAAACACTTTATAACCATTTTTATAAGTGCTACAGTGTGAATTTATTGTGTTGTTGAGAGCAGATTTATTGGGAACAACGTTTCGGTACACAGACCTTCATCAGGTTATTCTGAAGGTCTTTGCACCATAAACGTTCCCAATAAATCTTCTCTAATTGTAAGCGAAGAAGACGGCGTTTTATCTTTGTTCTGCCGTCGTCTGCACCTGACTTGTCTTCTCTCTGACGCACCTGTCGATCTACAGGTGTGTAAAAGTTCTGCTCCGCATCGTGTTGTTGAGATAAACGTAGATACTCATGTTCAAGTCAGAGTTTGGAAACTATGAGGTCGAATTTATAACCCGTGGAGCAGAATTAAAATGTAATTCCCCATGCAATAACTCATATTATAAAAAATATAAGTTACAGTGTTGATGTTACAAAGTGACGTTATGTGCTGTGAATTCATCTGAATGTTTGATTTTATTTAATACGATGTGAGGTGAGCTGATCTGACCTTTTGTTTCTGTTTTAGCTCCGTGATAAAACTTGGCTGGCAGAAGGCAGTAATGAGGGGATTCCTGCTTTTTTTATCTTCTTCTTCTTATGAATCATAAAATTCTGACCTTTGACCCTTGTTTGCAGTGCTCGGGGTCGTGCGGCCAGGGGAAGATGGTGCGTCATGTGTACTGTAAGGCTCCTGAGGGTCGCGTGGTTCCTGAGAACCAGTGCTCCGCGGAGGACAAGCCGCTGGCCATCCACCCCTGTGGGGAGAGAGACTGCACTCCGCACTGGCTGAGTCAGGACTGGGAGAGGGTGAGTTCATGATTTCCATCAAGTCCATTAATCGATCAGTTAATCGACACACAGTTATTTTTATTCAACTATTGTGAAAATCAATCGATTCTTTGGTTCCAGCTTCTCCAACGTGAGGATTTAGTGTTGTAAAAATCTTTTGCTGCCACAAACAAATCCAACAAAATAAAACGTTTCAAGGCGTCACCGTCAAGACCTGGGAGACTCTGATGGGCAGATTTCACTTTTGTTTGACGGTTTATAGACAAAAAATGAAAATATCGACGGATTAATCAATGACCGAAACAACTGTTCAGTACAGCCCTATTATTAATTATTAAGTAGTGTTTTTGAAATACATGAGAAATTACATTCCCCCCTTTTTGATCACAGTTCTCCTTAAAGTTGCAGCATTAATGATATCGAAAAATGCACTTTTTTGAGAAAACTTGTTGCAGAATGCTATTTGTTAAGGATACCCGATATATAACACACTGTGTTTGGACTATATTACTATATTATGTGGTGTTGTTTACAGTATCTTTGTATGGTTATTACGGTATTGCTAACACATAATATAGTAATATAGTCCAAACACAGTGTGTTATATATTGGGTATCCTTAACAAATAGCATTCTGCAAGAATTTAGTTTTCTCAACAAAGTGCATTTTTCAGATAGGAGGTTTTGCTCTTCAGCCATCGATATATATCTGAAAAAAGTATATTACGGTAAATAAATGAGACCAACTTAAATTTAATGATGATTTAAAACACAAAGTCAGTGAGTCTTGTTTTCAAATTCAGTTCAGGTGAATCATCAGATGCTTTTGTTTCATTGTCCACAGAACAACTGGGGATAATATTAGTGTTTGGCTCCAGATTTACAGTCAAATGTCTTAAAAAACATCTGAAGTTTAAACGGAGCATCTATTCTCCAGGCAGCCTTTTTTTTGTTTCATTTCACTACGCTATAAAAAATCTAAATTTTTACAGGCTTGAAACTTTCTCGAGAAAGATAATCCATCCATTTAACACCTCATCTTCTTTCAATTGTGTAACATTTTCATTACTGCTATGGAAAGTTTTCCATATTGGTTCAAGTGCTTGTTGGAATCTGAAAACCCACAATAAGCTAGATGCAGCAACTGGTGCTAAGCACAAAATGCTCCATGTATCTCTCTCAGTTTTTGTTTGATTTAGTTTTTTACTCTTAAAGAGTGAGTGAACCATGATTGAAATACTGTCTTCGTTTTGTGTAATAATTGCTTTGTGTCCACTGAGTTGTTCTGGAAAAAACTGATCAAATGTAGACATGAACCCAGTAACTTTAAGTTCCCGTCTGTAGTGTAACACCACCTGCGGTCGCGGTGTGAAGCGGAGGATCGTCCTGTGTGTCGGCATCAGCAGCGGAAAGTTCCAGATCTTAGATGACGAGGCATGCGGCGGCGCCGAGAAGCCCGAGGACGAAAATACCTGCTTTGAGAGGCCATGTTTCAAATGGTACACGACACCCTGGTCTGAGGTAATAACACGCTTTTACATTTCACCTTTACACGCCCCTGATATCAAGAGTGGATCATAATAATGTAGGAGTCTCTGGAGCTGCTGGAGCACAGTTAGTTGTTTTTGTTCATTTGAAAGACATTTGCCTTTTTTCCATGACTGGAATGCATAAAGTTTGAGTAGATTTGGTTTTAACTGCCTCGTGTCACAGCAGCGGCAGACACAGTTTTATCCAAGTAATGCGGCGGCTCGTAAATTCAAACTGTGAAATTCACAGTTTGGTGCTGCTAAAGCTGGACCTCTGGACCTCTGACTCAGACACACTATTCCAACAACACACAAGAGATAGTCTATATACTAAATATATATTTCATTTTTCAGATTTGCTGTTCATACAGTAGCTGCTGCTCTTACATACAGCAGAGAGGAGAGATCAGAGCAAAAGCAAAGCAAAACTATAAGTTGTTTAAATCCTTTCATTCAAGATATGATTCAGAAAAATGTACAAAAAAGTGCAAATGTGTCAGGAAAAGGTAAATTCCACACAGGTTTGAGCTACGAGGAGGTTTGTCCAATGATAACACAACAAAACTCAAATAAACCTCAAACCTTAAAATCACTTTCAGTCCAGCATCATACTGATGGACAATATTCACAGATGCCTGCACAGAAGAGTAGTGTCAAAAATCATCTTTTATTTGCAGATGATTAAGGCAACTAATCATTATTTTCATTATTGATCAACCTGATGATTGTTTTCTTATATGTTTTGTTATAATTTCCTCAAAGTCAAAGGTGGTTCTGACATTTTTGCTTGACAAGAAACTATTTGCTTATCAAAATATAGCTGCTGATTAAATTTCTGTCAATCAACTAATCGATTAATCGATTAATCGTTGCAGCTCTGCAGATGATAATTTAGCTTTTTACTGCTGTCAATATGTAGTAAAAACCTGACTGGCTTCTACCTCCATCTTGTTTTATTCCCTCTCTCTGCTAAGTTTGCATTCATACTTCTTTGTTATTTTATTCTGTAGGACAAATGAATAAAATATCTTTGCCTCCGGTTGATCATCGATGTGTAACGATGTGTGTTTCTGCCCCTTGTGTGTCCTCAGTGCACTAAGACGTGCGGTGTGGGCGTGAGGATGAGGGACGTGAAGTGTTACCAGGGCAGGGAGCTGGTCCGAGGCTGCGACCCCCTCACCAAACCGGTGGCCAAACAGACCTGCACTCTGCAGCCCTGCCCCACTGAGCCTCCAGGTAACACGGCAGCAAGAGAGAGTCTCATTCAGTGACGTCCTGCAACTATTTCATAGAGCAAAAGCGGCCTGTCGAGCTCATATTGATCATTATAGCCACAAAAATATAACTCTCAATAGTCACAGTAGTTATAGTAGCACATAGCCAGACATCTTACAAGCTGTTGTTTTCACTGCAATATTTATAGGACAAGGCTGGTTTTACTCTATATTTTTCTTATTGAAGTAATCAAAACCAGCAATCTGTCTCTCAATACTTTCAGACTTCCCTACTCTCAGCTTCAAGCCCATTGGTTCCTGCTGAAAACGTAAATCTTTAAAGGACCAGTGTGCAGGGTTTAGTGGCATCTAGTGGTGAGGTTGCAGATTGCAACAAACTGAACACCCCTCCCCCCCTTCTGAGTGTGCAGGAGAACCTACGGTGGTCGTGAAACTCGTGAAAAATGTGAAAGTTCCTCTCTAGAGCCAGAGTTTGATTTGTCCATTCTGGGCTACCGTAGAAACATGGCGGTGCAACATAGTGGGCTGGGAGAGGAGCCGCTCCCTCTGTAGATATAAAGGGCTCATTGTAAGCTAACGAAAACACAAGTCTTATGTTCAGGTGATTATATACTAATTAAAACATATTTATGAATATTATATTCTACTTCTCACAAATATATAGTTTCACTTTTTTAAAAGGCTCAGTAATTTCCTAAAACAGCTGGACACTGGAGATTTTAGCAAATGTTACTCAGAAGGTTAAAAAGAAGGAAACTGTGTGTTTGTTGGGGACTATTTTCAGCAGCGGATGAATCCACATTTGTTGCTCTTCTTTATTGAGTATTTCTGGCAACAAGATGTTTGGTGATTTGAATAATAATTCTGCTGATTTGAGACGGCATTTTATTTAGGTTAAAGTTCAAGTTCTTATACAGCTATTTGTTCTTAGGCAACATTTAACTTTTGAGATCCCTGAGTTCTGTTGTTGAATGAAGTTTTGCAGTTTTGTAGAAAACATGTTTATATTTTCTCAAAGTAAGGTCTCAAAATAAGCATTGTTTACCAGAACCTGTGTTGTATAAGTATCATATACACAGGAGCATTAAACATTTTGCATCCAGCCCTATATACCAAATAATGACCAAGTTATTTTAGTTATTAGTTGAGTGCCTGAGAACATCTCTGAATTGTTGTGTCCTTACAGTACACATAGAGGAACAGTGAAATATTGTTAAAATGACAGATAAATGTAAACTAGAAGTCTGCTGTCTAGAACTAGCTGGGCTTTAATCTAGACGTCCAGGTATCTCTTAAACTTGCATGTCCCTCCCTCATTACCACTACGGAGGTGCCCTTAAATCTCCTGTTGTCTTCCCGTTGACCAGGCAACTTCCACAGATCCACAGATCCTATAAATTTTAATAAAACACCCAAAATTCAATGATAGTAGTGATCATTTTACTTGCAAAGTTTGTAGTATGGAACCATCCATGTGATTTTCAGGCAATTAGATGAAAGAAATCCATATTTCTGATATAAAAACATTTGAAAACGGGTCAAATTTGACCCGAGGACAACAGGAGGGTTAATCCCAACTGCTCCAGTGGAGCTGCCCAGTAGCCGGCAGATCAGACTGTGGTTGTACTGGGCAGCTTCCGGGTATGAATGTGTAACTGTGTCTCTGAGAAACTCCCCTGAATAAAATAAAGGTTAAAAAAAAGACCAAATCAATGTTACTGGGAATGTTATCCCAGTATGTGTGACGCCTGGTTAACATCGGCTGGGTTTATATTATCCCAGGACGATATATAAAAATGGGAAAAGTTTTTTCTTTGAGTTATTGTGTTATGAAATCCCACCATGACTGACTTCGACTGTGACTTTGTCCCAGATGAGAGCTGTCAGGATCGTCCCTCCACCAACTGCTTGCTGGCGCTGAAGGTCAACCTGTGCAGCCACTGGTACTACAGCAAGGCCTGCTGCCACTCCTGCCGCGCCGTACGACCTCCCAGCTCCTAGTCCAGGACAACGCAGCCTCTCTCCACCCCCCCCTCCACCCCCGCCCTCCGCCCCCCCCGACTCTCGCTCCAGCATGAGGAAACTAATGGGTATGTGGTACTGCAGTTACTGTGAATCACGAGAGGAAGCTGAAAGTCAAGAGTTGGAACAGTTACACAAAGTCCTCCAATAACCTGGATTTATGAGGGTTCATTTGAAGTTGGATTAGTAGAAATGATGTTTAATTCAATCTGGTTTTCCTGATATCAGACAGAAGCAACTCACAACACTCACTTATAAAATTAATAACATGTTTGTTACTGTTTTTCATTTGAAATTTCTTTTATTTTCCAGTAATGTTTCTGGTTTATTTGGAATAAATAGAGAAAGAGTTGAGCGAAAAGCAAATTCTCTGAGGTAAAAATCTCCCACTCAAAGTTTTGATTAGTCACTTTCTGTCCGTTGTCCTTAAATGACACTAAAATGACACACAGTCCAACTGTGTAGATTAACATACTCTCCATTAACGACTCAGTTTAGTCGCAGCCACACTTTGTTATTTTCAGCCTGATGAAGCCTTAAAGCCACACGGATGTTTTCAGTTATTCTGGTTAATTAGACGTCTGCTCAGGTTGAAGTTGGCGTTGTCCCTGTGAAAACTCTTTATTTACAGTAACAGGGACACTGTTTCTGCAAAGAAATGTTGAATTTTTTAAAATTTTTCATCGCAGCGAGCAGCAAAATCTAAATTTCATTCACCTCCTTTGTGTTGTGTGTTGGAGGCAGAAAGACAGATCTCTCAAAACTGGACAAATAAAAAACGATCTGCATGGAGAGATGCCACTAGAGAGAACTCGTAACAGGTGCAACTCAATCAAACACGCCGACGCGTCCTGGGAAGAGCAGTTATCGGCCAGAATAAATGAAAACACCTGTGTAGATGGATCGTGTGTGTGTCTTTAGGGATTGTTGTGTGGAAAAACAAGGCAAAGCTGTGTGATGCAGCTGATTGCATCCGTGTTTTTTAGGCCCCTGTACACTGTGTGATCCTGACATGAAAGTTCAACAGTGAAGAGAGAAAACATGCTGAAACCTTTGGTCGTCTCTCCAGAACAGTGCTTGTAGATCTCACAAGTCAGAAACAAGTCAGAGATTTCAGACTAAATTCTCAAAATTTGACCGACGCTACAAACCAACCACTAAACTTGCTGCCGCTATATTTTAAGCACCCATAGATATATTACACGTAGATACTGTACTGCTGTGTACAGTGTATATGTCACTACGACCAAAGCTACAGCAAAATGCAGCTGACGTGTCTGTACTTGCACGTTTTGTCATAATTTTCTCCAAGAATTTTTTGGAGCCATTTCACCTGTGAACCTGCACGTCATCACTGTTATTGCACATTGTAAAGGGGCCTTCAGAAAAACTTAAAAAACACCTGCAGCAACCTTCCACCTCGAGACCTCTGAGACTGACATGATGCCACCTCATCAGTTCAGTCACATTCAGAGGAATATTTTTAAAAAAACCCATATATATCACCAAAAAGTCCAGCAGAAAACATTTAAAAAAAGGAAAATGTTTGTTTTTTTGTCCCAAGAAACCTTTTCATCTCCAAAAATGATCTCACAGCTGCCCCTCCCCCCCCTCACTCCTTCCATCAAACCATCATACAAAATAACATCTTTAACTTCTGATTAACATTATATCTCAACCATAAACCCTGTTGTTATCATCTATTATTGATTATTTATCAGTTGGGAGTTTCAGTTCCTCTAACAACATGTGGAGTTGTAAAGTGGAGTCAACAGTTTAAATGGTTTTTTTTTTACAGACTTCCATCACCAGTTAGCAGCTTGCTCTTGTAGTGTTCATCGCTGCAATGAAAAGATCTATTAAATTATTTCTCAACTGAATATACTGCATGACTAGAATATTTAATACAGATACTGTTTATGAAATATTATTTAATTGTGTTTCAGTTTGGTGTCTGGCATGGCCCAAAATGTTTATATTTCCATTCCATCCCCCCCTGCCGTTTGGCGCCGTGCCGGCACGCCTGCAGGATATGGAAGCATATTTATTAGTCATAGCACATTTTCATTTATCGTGATGCTCCTGATGCCAGCCGATGGTTATTCATCGGGTCAACTGATGCCAGTTTTGGTCTGTGTGTGACAGAGGAGGACAGGAGTTATTCCAAACACAGACAGAAAGATTCCTGACACTTGAAGTATGGCTGAAATGTATTCAGACGTGTACCTGTATGTCTCATTTTTAACTATTGTGTACTGTGTTTTATATAACTGATACCTCTTTGTACAAAAAGTAAGTATGGAGATTGTGTACTGTTGATAATAAACTGAAATCCTAATGGTACTGACTTGTATTTCAATTAAATAACAGTTCAGATGAACAGATTGGCCTCTGTTGTTTTTTTTATGAATCCACAATTTATGGTCATATAGTAAGTTACCACTGCAGAGCTGCAACAATTAGTCGATTAATCAATAAGAAAATCTGTGTTTTGATAATTGATCATTTGTTTCAAGCAAAAATGCCAACCATGCTCTGCTTCCAGCTGCTCAAATGTGATGATTTTCTGTTTTTTATACATACATACACAATTGAATATCTTCAGGTTCTAGACTGTTAGTTGAACATCACTTTAGGCTCAACAACTAATCGATTAATCAAGAAAATAATTGGCAGATTACAATTATGAGTTCAACACGTCCTCATATCAGAGCGACAGAATGGGTTTATTTCCAAAGACTCTCAAAACGACCTATATGAGTGTTTTCAGCGCCTTCTAGAGGACGGATGGGGACCGTTTTACAATATAATGATGATCTATGATGTGACAACGCTGTGGTTTGTCTGGTCAGGTTTAGGCACAAAAACCACTTGGTTAGGGTGAGAGAAAGATCCTGGTTTGGACACCCGAACCATGTGAACACTAGTGGAAAGGCCACTTTTTGCCTCCTGATGTCCCCTGAACTTCACTTCTCCAGGTCATAATTACATTGGCCGCTAGATGGTATAAACCTGAATTTTAGACCTATACCCTTGTTTTTCTTGTGAGGACGAGCTGGTTAGTTGCAGCTCTACTTTAGTACTCTTCATCAATAAAAAGACAATTACATCTGATTGACAAGAGCCGTGACACTGTTTACATAAAAGTTGGTAAACTCTTCAAGTAAAGGCGTGGACTGCTCGTCCACCTCAAGGTGTAATTATCAGTCTTTACAGCTTGAGCACCTGGTGTGGAAGTTAGTATGCACACAGACTATCTCAGTGGGCTTTTCAGTGCAGTACAGTGCATGTGTCAACCTGTCCCTTTATTTCATGACGAAATATACCAAAATAATAAAGGAAAAGGAGGGAACGACACCACACAAATACTTTGAATATAAAGGGGGGAAGAGGACTAAGTGCTGAGTGTAAGGGTTTGATGGATCGTCCGAATGGAGTCGGCCTCGGATCTGGACATGGCCTTGTGACTCTTCATCACAGTTGACATGAGTTGTGAGGAACCAAAAAACCTGCTCAGATTGTTTTATTTGAAAGATTTTGCCTGAAGAAGTTAAAGTATCCAGCAGTGTTTCAGGTGTCTCTGTACACCTGAATGTATGACAGGTGTGTCACACTTGAATCATCTTTTGATCCCTCTAATATATCCCCCCACATGTCTTCCCCCCTTCATCTCCTGTCATCTTTTGACCAAACACTGTCTAACAAAAGACAAGAAATCCCCAAAAGAATGTTTTTGACTGTAGCTGCTGAAGAAAAAGAAGAGAGAGTGTAAAGCTTTCCAAACTGGTTTATGGATCGACCTTTTTGAAATAGCAACATTTTAAAGGATAATGCCACATTTTTACATAATTATAATGACATGAATGAATGAATGATACATGAATGATTCTGATGTGTAAATGGTGTTCACGCCAAACTCCAAGTCCTAATGATGACTGGAAAACTGGGTCCATCTTTCTACAAAATCAAACCTGAATGTGATGGATATAATGCAATATAACACAGTGTTTAAAGGCTCATACAACCTTCCTGAGTGGTCGGATGATGGGAAACTTTCCATCCATCTGACGTGGTGTGAACGTGGCATAAGTCTGGTGATAGTTCAAACTTATCTCTCTCCTTATCAACAAATCTCATGATAAGACCAAAACCAACAATGAACTGATCTACTAACAAGATCTTATTCCTCTGTGTCATAGACCTCCGTTGTTGTCTTAAAACTATTAAAAAACACGTCAGCGAGTCACACCGCTGCCCTGGGTGACATAATCCTTCATTACTATGAACACACACACTGTAGTTTACTTTGACTCGATCCCAAACACACCAGCCTGCTGCCAGAAATACTCACCAGAACATCGAGTATGGATTCATCCGCCACTGAAAATAATCCTCAATAAATGGACTTTTTCGTCCCGTTTGAGTAACGTTTGCTAAAAACTACAGTTCTCAGCTGTTTTAGGAAACGACTGAGCCTTTTAAAAAATGAATCTATATATTTGTGAGCTGTTTTTAAAGATCTTCTGAAGGACCCAGTGAGCTTAGAGCTGAAAACCACTGACTAATACATTGTTGGTCTTTTTATTAAAATTGTGCACTATGAAAAATATGAAACCACCAGTTCTATCCTTCTTCTTTCTGTCTAATTTCTGCTGAGGTGAAATTGTAGTTTAGTCTCAAGTCCGTCAGTTTTGTTTGCTGTGATGTTGCAGGTTTTGTTGCTGCGTGTGTTGAGATCATTGCAGCAGAGCATCACAGCTATGAATGCAGAGAAAACGTGTTCACTTCTTCTTCTTCTCCCTGCTGCTGCTTTTGATATAAACAGATCAACTTGTCTGATTTAATGAGAGTGAAACCAGTTCAGAATCAACTCTCTGTTCTGCTGGTTTTTTTTCTCCCTGAAGGCAAAACACACAAAACACACCAAACAAGTTTTTGCATCATTTTTATTAACACTGTAAATGAAGTCACTTTTTTCAAACACCGAGCAACTACAGTAGATGTTGGTTTGAGCAGCAGCAGCAGCAGCAGCTGACGCCCCCTGCTGGTCAGTGTGAGAGAGTCAAAACCTCAGATCTGCTGAACTGCAAAGATAACAGAAACACATCAACTACTGAAGCAGAGAAGAAACAGATGAGACTGAAGACTTCATGTCAGTAAACACTCATTAAAATAATGGTTCATTCTTCCTCAGGAATGAAATAAAGTGTAAAAACCTGCAGCTCAAAGCTCCAAAACACCCCGTAATGATTCACGTCTGATTGCTTTATTGATCGACTTCTTTGCACTGAGCTGACATTCACAGGACGTCCTTCCTCTGCAAACTTTATCCCCAAACCTCCATCTATACGTCTATAACCTAAAACATTTGATTAGTGAATCGTGTGCGGGGCAGGAATCACTGCCTGGGAGGCGAGGTTCAGGGTAAAAATCTAATCATCTTGACTAATGCCGGTGATCAGCAGTTGGTTGAACATATTGCCCTACAAAAATACAATATGTGTGTCGACTTTGTGTAGTTTTTTTGTGTGTAGAGGCTTTAGGAGACTGAAGAAGTAAACAAAACCAGAAAAACGTGATGTTGCAGCATAAGCACAGTAGATATAAAAAGCGTAAACATTCCCATGTGAATCACAAACACTGGAGATACTGTACGGTGACCACTTAAGTGACATTTTAAGTGGATGAAAATTAAGTACCAACAACAACAATAAACATAAACATAACATTTGCCGTCTTCAGTGTATTTAAAGTTGGGAAGAAGAAGAAGAGTAATTCACTTGCAAAATAATATTTAAATTCCTCTTGTGTGGGAAAACTCTGGACAATCATCTGTGTTGTACAGTGTTTATACTACAGAGAAACTGTTTAAGGACAACTAAACCTGGAAATATTGGGAGCAGAGGATTGTGGGTAACCAGGTCTGGCACAATAACATGTATGTTACTTTCTGATCTTAAAGCGGCCATAATAGATATTATTCATAATAGTGTTGTGTGTGACTCGTATTGAGAATTACGCACTGCAGAGAATTATCAGAGACTCTGCAGCTCCTCTCGGCTTTACGGAGCTTTATAGTGAGTTTCAGCTCATTGTTCATCTGTTCGGCTGCAATTTTACTGTTCTGGTTCACTCTCAGAGCTCTCAGAGTTTCAGAGAAAAAGCTGTAAAAAGCCACTGTACACTACCTGCTCAGCACCAAACAGCAAACAGACACAGTTAGCTGTAGACTAGCTGGTGAACATAGTGGAGCATTTAGCAGCTAAAGAGCCAGATATTTCCCTCAGGAGTTGGTAGAGAGCAAAAACAGAGCTAAAAGAGAGTGAATATTGGACTTATGTTGACCAGTCGGACAGAAACACGACTCCACATGAATGATAATGTTGCTCCGTAACTGCTGGATGTGGAAATAAGCAACTGTTTGCTAACAAGTTCTACAAATCAACTTAAAAAGTGATGATGTGTCAGTGTTGTTGTCGCTACTTGTTCCAAAAACTACAGCTCCCATGAAAAAATTTCCAAGATGGCGGATCACATTATACACGTAACTATTTCTCTCTTATCCAATAATGTTCTCTTGTAATTTCTCCAACTTTTCATCTGTAATCTCTGCTGTATAATAGAGCAGAGCTCATAACTTGACTGGCCTCAGTCTCAATTATGTTAAAAGCAGCTAAAAAACTGAAATATTAAGTATTTACCATCCTCATCTGGAGAAATGGATTAACCTGCATCACATACTGTTGAGCACAGTAATGTTGTACATCTGCATTTTCAGTCATTTGCATGATTGTCAATTTGAAAATGTTTCTTTATTGAACTCAAAACTAACAAACATGCATTCATCCTTATAAAAAGGTGTTTTAGAGCTTTGCAGGTTCTGCACTGTTTCATCCGTCTGATCCACTCGTGATCAGTGTTAGATCATCACAATGTGTTGCTGCCTGAGGTTTAACACACTTTCATGAAAAACACACAGAGACGAGAAAACAAACACTTACGACAATTAACAGAGCTTATGTCCTTTTTGCTTAGCGCGGAACTATTTTATCATACATATTATCATCGAGTAGAGGAGCAGAGTTTTATTTAACAGTTTATGTTCATCTCAGGACGAAGGAGAAACAGGGCGGACGTGCTGCAACTCCTGAAGTTGAGCAGTTTTTCAGATGTGAAGTAAAATATATCAAACACTCATCTACTGAACTATCATTAAGATTAACAAAATGTGCATGTCAGTTTTTTTTTTCTCACGTTGGAGCCAAACTCTCTTTAAATGTCACAGTCATTGGATCGTTGAATGCTTCAGAAGAGGCCTTTAAAACTATGGTTCTCAAAGTGGGGTCCGGGGACCCTCAGGGGTCCTTGCCGGGGCTCCAGGGGCCCCCAGCAAAAAGTAGAATCATTTATTTTCACTATAACTCCATCTGTAAGTAACACAATGACAGAATATGTGACTATTTTGGTCATGGGTTTCACTTTCTGTAATAAAACATCTAAAAGCAAAAATCAGATGGTGACACTGGGACTAAATCTTATCAGATGGGGGGTCGGTGGTTTAATTTGTGTCAGTTTAAGGGTCCTCGATGTGAAAGAGTTTGAGAACCGCTGCTATAAAATGTTTCCCGCACTGCGTCACTCCATAAACAAACATGAATTCACACACTGAAACGCTCACATACCGACAGTGTCTCCATCTGACTCCACTGTCTGAATCATCATTAAATACACAAACGAACCAGTGCTGACAAACCTTCACCAGTGAACACAAACACGGGTCAGAAACACGGGTCCATTATTACCTCGATTTGAGATTTTATGCATTTTTAATGTCAAGGAACAAAATTAGTTTAATTCTTGATATCAATCATCTGTATAAGATACTTTTATAGTTTACTGGTCATTAATTAAAGTTGGATTCTTGAGCTGAAGAACTGAATTTCTGAATGATAATTCATTAATCATATGAAGAATCGTTATCGGGTGATTGGATGTGATTTATTGAGTAATTTTGGTGTCAACAAATTTTCATTTTTGAAGCAGTTTCAATACCATAAATTATCACCAAATATTCAATTTTCAACTCAATTTCAACAATTTAATAATTAAAAGTCTTGATATGTGTTTGAGGGAAAACAAACTAATATGTAAGCACACAATATCAATTCATACACTTGACATTTATGTGAATGTTTTGGTAATTTTATTCTTTTAAATGTAATCAGCTCGTCCGAATTTTAGCTCTCAAAGTTTGTTTTTTTTAACCACGACACCTGCGTACAACTGAATTATTGATATCAAAGAAAAACTATTAAAAGCTAAAAGGATCTGCACTGATTTCTATCACTAAAAGCCTTTCGGTTAGTCTGGTTGAGGAAGAGTTATATAATCAGACAGAACAAGTGGAAACACCTGTGCAGGTTCACCAGGAGTCAGCAGGAGCTTCAACCTAAATAAACTATAAAAAAAAGGATATTTAAAGATCATATCTGGCTTTTGTGTTAAGTGAAGGAATAACACTGTGAGTTGGACACTCTGTACAGTTGTTGCTACATTAACAAACATAAAAAAACATTTTGTCTGTGTGAATGTCCACATGTTTGGTTTTTTTTTTTAAAGTAAGCATAGTGTAAGAATACACACACACATATATATATACTGTATATTCAGTACTGCAACAGAATATTAGTCTGTTGGAGATTCGGTTGTGCACAAATAATGAATTTCTGAAACTGGGATATAAACAAACTCTTTTGATTTACTGTTGATTCCATTGATTTGGAGCTTAAAGGATAACGCTGCTGATACTCTATATTTTTCTTAAAGCCATCAAATCCAAGAAAATATCAAAACCAACAATGTGTAATCCGTCTCTCGATACTTTCTGACTTCTCTGCTCTTTAAAAAGGCTCAAACCAGCCGGTCACTGTAGACGTGTTGTGTTTGTTGGGGACTGTTTTCAGCAGCGGATGAATCCACATTCAGTGCTCTAGTGAGTAGTTCTGGCAGCAGGACGGTGTGTGTGGCGTTGAGTCAAGATAAACTACAGTGTGTGTGTGTGTGTGTTCGTGGTGACGAAGGAACATGTTACTGATGTGTTTTTAATAGTTTTTGGACGACAGCAGAGGTCAGAGGGATCAGATATGTCAGACTCTGAATACGCACTAAACTTGTTAGTAGATCAGTTCTTTGTTGGTTTTGGTGTTTTCAGGGGATTTGTTGACAGTAAAAATATAGAATATCAGCAGACTAACTAGCCTCATTTGGCAAACATCCTGTTTGCACTGGACTGGAGTCACCTAAACGTCAGGTGATTTAGGATTTTAACCCCCACATCTGCATCTTGTGTGGCGCATTCAACTGCCAAAAACAAACCCTGAATTTGGCTTGTTCACACTTTTCATACAGATATTCTAACACGTAATTCGCACACAAAGATGAATCCTTCATGTTGTTCCATGCGCGGCCTCACTACGTGACAAGCCAACATCCGACTTCATATTTGTAGCTGTGAGGCAGTTACATTTTTAAAAAGACGCAAATTACCTTTAGCCGCATGGTTGTTGAATCCAAATTGATTACATTGATTGCTTCTCAGATAGTTTCGGGTCAAACTAGCAAACTAACGGACTGTTTTGAATAAAAAGGGACAGCCCTATTGCTACCTAATTAGCTTATTAGCTAACAAGATAATTATCTATACATAAAATCAGTTGGACGTAATGTGACAACATGATCAGTTTTCAGTCCGTTTTAAATCCGACAAAATTTAGTCCGTTCAAGTCTTCAGAAATGCATTCGGGTGTTTGCAGTCGCTCCTGGGCTGCAGACCTCCAACATGGCTGCCCGGCGGTGCGTTACATTAATTAAAAGCCCTCAGTGTTATTGTGTATCTCTACAGCATATTAACGCTGCACACACAGCACAATACTCAGATTAATTTAGCGTGTTTGCAGACGAGTCAGAGCAGTTCATATAAATCAATCTCTCCTCCAGGCCAGCAGGGCGGCGCTACCTCCACCCCGCCTGCCTCCTACACGTCGGTGCTGACGCTGTGGGTGACCACCTCCCTCATGGTGACGGAGCGGATGAGGTTGAGCTTCTGGTAGAAGCTGGCCAGGTCCATGGGCAGTTCCAGGTCCTGCTGCTGCACAGTCCTGTAGCTGATCCTGCGGCCGCCGTTGCACAGCCTCTCCGGGTGCTGCAGGTAGAAGGGCAGCGAGCAGCGGGCGCACGTCGGGCAGAAGGTGTGAGAGCGCTGGCACCTGCGAGGCGGGGGGTCGGGTGAGAAGCTGGCGGGCCCGTTGGCTTCGGTGAGGAAGGTGGGCGGGTAGGCCTCGGGCTCGTCGCTGTAGAGCTCCGGCGTCGGGGGCGTCGGAGGAGCTGACAGAGCCAGGGGGCGGGACGGCGACATGGTGGCGAGCTCTGGTTCCTCCTCTTCCCCCTTCTCAGACTCCTCCCTCTTACAGCAGTAATACTAGAAAACCAAACACAGGATGAAAGGACTCAAGGTTCAAAATTTAGGATGTATCTTTTTGAGTAAAAGCATCCTGTGGAGTTTTTTGTAAACTAAAGATGATTTCGTGTTTTTGTGTATCTGAGGTGGGAACGAGAACGTAAACATAGGAAGAAGCTTCTATCTTGAGGCGGCTTCAACTGTCCAGTTCATTTCTCTCACATCCCAGCATGCAAAGCGCACTTGGCTACGGAAGCCATTTAGCTCAAACTCGCAGCCTTATAGTTGGTCAGATCGAGTTTGGATCACGTTCCCGCCACAAACGAACCGCTCTAGAATTAATCTGCGAGTACCTGTGATTGTTGTGTTCAGACCAACAACTTCTCCAAATTAAATGGCCAAATGTGTGTTTTCTAATCTGGCGCCTACATCTGTCTGAGTTTTCCAAAACCGTCACACATCACTGTTAAATAATGATGTTTCATGATGTGACAACGCTGTGTTTAAGGTCTGGTCAGGTTTAGGTAAAGGTTTAAATGGTTTAAATGATCACTTTGTTCAGGTTAGAGAAACACATGTTGTGGGTTAAAGTTACTACTTCCTCACGGTTAGGCCACCTTCACAGTCATAACTGTGAAGGAGTTTCCATATATCATATTCTTCTCTTCATATAGGACTTGTTAGACCCAGCAGACGGAGAGAGAGAGAGCCAGCTGGCCTCTCTTTGGTCAGGCTGAGCTCTCCTCATGGTCGTTCTCATGAGAACCGGCGCTGAAGTAAACAATCTTATAGCGAGGTCTCTGATTATGTTATGACTCAAGCCAAATCTGTCTGGTAAACAAATCCTTATCTGGACTTTAACTAGCCATTGCTCACATCTTTGCCCTCAGACTTTGGGTAACATTTCACAGTATCAACTCCGTGCTGTATCCCAAATGTCTACTTAATTGTTTAAGTGTCATTCATTAAATTCTTTTTTTTTTTTTTTTGCTCAAGACATCTGAGGTCTCCTGGTATTTCTGAATTACCCGGCTCTAAAGATTTCCATCACAGTGGCTACAATAATAACCACGGGGTTAAGGTTAGGGGACGATCGTAGTTACGCTTTTTAAAATACTGTCCCGACTTACGGTGGGAAACAGGAAACGGACAGCGGTCTCCTGTGGTCCACTGTTGGGTTAATGCCCCCGTCAACCCCTACTCCTCCTCTGAATGAGGAAATGTTTCCACATATATATACAGTACGTCATCTGAACTGCAGCACTGCTCAGGGTCATAAATACTACGGCTGCTAGATGGCATCTGTCACTTTAACATAACTAAAGGTCGTTTTTGGGCGACTGACATTTCAACCTATCCTGTTGTTTTTCAGTCCAGATCCAACTTGTTCAGATCCAGTAAATATTAGAAGTCACTGTTCTCATTTATGAATGAAAATCAGTTATACTTATCTTGTTTTTTTCACTAAATGTGTAAAATAGTGAAAAAAAATCATACCTGCAACCTACATAAACACAGTACAGCGACGATGGTCAGTAAGATGACTGTAGCCAGAATTCCACCTGCGATGACCACTGTCCCGGCTGACATTCGAAATCCTCTCCATCAACAGCCTGCGGAGGAAGAGGAGGAGGAGGAGGAGGAAGAGGAGGAGGAAAATGACAGCAAAAGAGGAGAAAAATGGAGGATAAAAGAAAGGAAAGGGAGAAAAGAAACAAAGGAGGGGAGGGGGGAAGACATGAAAGATAAGAGGCAATAGAGAGAAGAGGTGAAAAGATAACATAGAGGAAGAGTAGTGAGAGAAGGAAGAGAGAGAAGAGAAAGAGATGAAGACAACAAAGAGATAAAGGAGAATTGGCTCAAGATTTAAAAAGAAAGTGAAAGGGTGAGAGAGGGAATGAAGAAGCAGAGGAGGTTAGAAGAGAAATAATGATGTTGCTGTAAAATTTTACGACTTGAGTGTGCAGCTCCAAAATGTTAACGGGTTTTCTTTTGCCAGCAGCCATTACTGAAAATATTGCTGATCGATTTTTATCTTTCATCTTTTAAAGACTCAGCCAGCTCACATATTTGGCAGTAAACTAAAGGCCTGAGACAAAAAAATAAATTAAGACAAGCACACACACACACACACACACACACTTCCTGTCACTCTGATTGTGATGATGATAAATCTGACTGATGCCGCTCTCAGTAATGACCACATGGATGTCAGCAGCAGGAAACACATCGTTACTGTTCTCTAGATTTTACCCTGAACTGAGGCTTCCAGGCTGCTCTTTAAGGCTGCGTACCCCAACAATGTCTATCAATCTAATTATTTTCTTACTCTTTTCCTTTCTGATTTTTGTAGCTTTGGCTGTATTTAAATATTTCTGTCAATATTAACAAACATCATGAGTTAATAGCCGAGATCTGAGAACACGTGACGTGACTAATAAGCAAAGTCAGACGAGCAGACAGACTTTAAACAAACCAAAAGTTTATCCAGAAGATAAAGCACTTTGTTTGGAGGTGAAACAGAGTGAGCACACCTGAAATGTCTTTAATAATGCCTCACAGTTTGGGTGGTAATTTTCCAGTTTGACTTATACTTTTCTCTTCCAAATGAGTTCATCTAACATGGAAATTTGTTTCCAATCTGTCCGATTGTGTCTCTTGACCTGTTGGACTTTTCGGCCATGAACTTGGTGAGTCAACAAGTCATCCAAACTAAACCTCGTCTACTTGAGTGCCTTCCAAAACCAAACATGATTCATATATTACTTTTCTGATCTGCCGTCTCTTTTAAAGAGGAACTCCACCGATCTTCCACCTCAGTGCATGTTTCCAGGTGTTCTATGTGTAAAAAGTTGTATAAAGTGTCTTCAGAAAGAGCTGTGTGACATATAATTAATTGATGAAGTGATGTCACTTGAGTCAGTGTCGGGGACTAGTATTTGTATCTGTATTTGTTGAGGCAGCAAAATTATTTGTATTTGTATTCGAATAAAAGTGGAAAGAAGCTTAAAAATCCTGTTTTTGTTTTTAATCACACTTTTAATTTTAGAAAATTAAAGTGTTAAAATAAGTGTTCATGAATAAACTACCTTACGAAGGAAGTCCCCACACTGGGTCTTGAACTAGAGTCTCCCAGATCATAGACAACTGCACTGACTACTGAGCTAAAACTACTCATCGCCTCATTGTTGACAGACCTCTACCTATTTATACACCCATAACAACCTAACTTTGTAAAAAGGAGAAGGGGAGTATGTTGCGTATGTCAGTAGTTCAGCTTTATCTCTGGCGAACACCCCCAACTCCAGGAGTGACGTCCAAATTAGGAAATGTGCGTCATGTAGCAGGTGGATGTGACTCCCCTCGTTGAGACCTGCTGATAGACGTAACAGCGGAGAGACACTGAGATAGCGATGTAACCGACTTGCATGCTGGTATTTGACAGGGGTTTTTTTTCTTCCCAAAAACAAATGAATTTTTAAAACATTTGTATGAAATAAATATTTGTAAAAAAACAAACAAACACTGTTTGTGCTTTGCCGAATAATGTATTTGTATTCGGGACACACCTCTAGTTGGGACTGAAGACTACAAGTTTGAAACTGAAAAAAGTCTGGGGGTGAGGAGTTAGCTGTAGATCCTCATCTCTGCTGGAGGCTAACAGCTCCAGGCTACATTAGCCGCTACTAGCGTAACACACCTGAATTTGTACAGTCGCGCTGCATTGTGGGTAATGCTGGTGCCAAATTTTGACAATAAAGAAAAATGCCTGCAATCAAAAAGATGATATCTCTGGTTCATTGATCTTGATGTTTTTTTCCTTAAATTGTCCAGCGTGAGTCTGACAACGTTATAGGATTGCAATGCTAAATTGGCGGATTACTCCTTTAAGGTTAAGGTTTGGTTAGATATAGACAGACTGATTGAGGTCATGATTGAAAGAAAGCAACATTGAGCGCTGGAAGAAAACAGCAAACAAACAGCGGTCTTCCTGTGTCCCCCCCCCCCCACACAGCTCAATGAAAACAACTCTAGAAAAATCACACTAATCCTTCCTTTGAGTCAGGTCAACAGGTCATTTCAGGCATTTGAACAAATTACAAATGCTGCTGTTCTTCATGTGAGGACAGTAACTACAACATTCAGAACCATTACTACAATAATAAGACACATGTTGTGTTCCTTTAAGGTTATTGCGATTGTTGGGGTTACAGTCTAAAGGTTGCCGATCGATCCCGGTAAGATTAACGAAATTTAGAAGGTCTACCTGAGAGGGTCAACTGGGGGTAAAAACAGTTTTCTCGATTTGTTCAAGCAACAAAAGCAGGAAAACTGAAACTGTAAATGGTTTCCAAGTTTGACTGCTTACAAGGATCGTAACCCTCCTGTTGTCCTCGGGTCATTTTTGACCCGGGAGGACAACAGGTGTCATTATGTGCTGTCATCAAAAAAAAATTGAAGAGGTTTCAAAACAGTATCCTGACTAAGAAATTATGAATTATTTTAACTATAGTTGAGATCAGAGGAAAATATGTTGATGAATTATGGCAGACTGGGTCAAAATTGACCCGAGGACAACAGGAGGGTTAACCCTGATCTTCTTATTGACAAAGTTACTACATGTCTTTTCCATGTACGTCATATGTTGTAATATCCACAATAGTTTAACAACTGTGGAAACACAAAAAGTGATACTGCAGATGTCCAAACATTATGGTTATGAGTCAAGATCTGAAGTTATAAGCAGATTTATGGTTTATCAGTGATGGACATAGAAGATATTGATTTCCCCAGAAAATGCAAGTCATATTGATTGAACAGAATCAGTATCTGGTCTGTGTGTTCAGATTTAGCTGATTTATTGAGGCTCACAGATGTTTTTTAAGCTTCTAAGTTTGTGGTTAGAATTTCACAGGCTAACTGCATTCCATTAAACATTTTGCATTTTTTACTTTAAGACATTCAGCTGAGTGCTCCCAAAGCAACCAGACAATTAAACAATAAGACAGTCAGCAGAGCGCAAAGCTTCAGAGCTGCAGCCTCCAGCACCGTTTCTGATGGTTTATTGTTTGTCTTCCTGCGCATTATGGTTAAAAAAACAATCATTATCTAGTAGTTAAAAGCTATTTTCTACATCTCTTCCAGTATTGAATCAGCTCAGGCCAAAGGGGACATGACCACTAAATTAAAAAAATCTGCTGTTGACTTTTTGAGATCTACGACGACAACAAAAAGACGTAGAAATAGAAAAAGCCATGGAGGTATTTTCTGAAAGTATCAGCATTAAAAACAATCACTTAAGTACCCAGATAATAGTTAAGTTTTTAAACAGAGAGGAAAATAGGAGACAATGAAAGAGATACATTTGGGATGGGGATGATTTTTATACAGCAGATGGAGAAATAATTTAGAGGAAAGGTGACACGAGGTACTTCTTCTCGAGTTTCCCTTTTTTTGTTGCCACTGTGTCAGTGAGGACGAGTCAAGTAGCGAGTCAGTTTATAATTGAAAGCGAGAGAGATATTATGCATTTTATTATTCACTTTTCCTTCATGTTTTATGCAGTAAATCTGGTCCCAAATCAGAATTAAGTGTGCATTAGCAAACGGAAAGAAAAGTTAAAACACTTCAGGGACACCAACAAATGTTCCTCAACATTTAATGTGACGACAGATGGAAATTTAACAGCTTAACCCCCTGCAGGCTCCTGCACTATTGTGCTCTATTAGAAGCAGTAGAAAGATCCTCCTGAAGAGTGAAATCACTCATCCATGATGTTACATTATGAATTGCTAATATCCAGCTTGCCTTCATGTTTTATACAATAAATCAGGAACCAAAGCAGCATTTAAAAACTGCGCACTGATGAATAGTCAAATACCGAGCAGGCAGATATGCAGAGAGTCACGTGACTGAAGGGTTGTGACTGAAGCGAAGCCGTCGTCATCTTGTTTCCTTTCCTTTCTCGCGTGGGTGTGACGAGACTCGGCAGGAGTGTGTCGTATCGTCACACCGGACACATCGTCCAACCCCCACAAAAATAGCCCAGAGCTTCGACATGGAAAAGCTCTCTGGGCAGGTAACAGATCTGCTGAGGAGACGTTACAGGTCGATCGCTTCTATAGATTCTCTGGAAATCTTCCACCGTTGGACAAAAACATCTCTTCAAGGAACCATTAAAGGCTGCATTTTGTTCCCAAAATCACCTGACGTTCCTCCAATACTTATCCTAATATTTATATCTTAAAATATACATTTTAGCCTCCAAACCATCTGCTTGGTTTGATACCACTTGGAGTCCGCAGGATAATGTATCTTTTGTGATCTTGGTGAACTCGTCCTTTAAAGCTTTAGACAGTATTTGTATCATAGATGTGCACATGATGATTATTCCTTGTATTCTGCTGAGATGCTGGTTTGTACTGAAGTTCTTTGAGAAATTAACAATGTAGTACAAAGTCAAGACATTGTGATATGTTGTACAACAAGCTAGTAGAGTTAGAGTAGATGCTCAGTGGCGTCTGCCTTACACAGAACTACTCTGGAGACTATTAGTCTTTGGAGCCATTTCTAAACAAACCAACAGCAATCTTTGGGGTGAACGAACATGTCACCCAGTGCAGCTGTGGGGCTCATTAACAGATTTTTAATAGTTTTTGGACAACAACGGAGGTCTACTGCACAGAGGAACAAGATATATCAGGCTTTGGATACACATACAACACTTGTAAGTTGGTCAATTCATTGTTAGTTTGGCTCCAAACATGAGATTTGTTGACCATACGAAATATATAGAAAATCACCAGACTTGCCCTTCAAATTAAAGACCTGAATGAATGAAGTGACTATGTATAATATTAAATGAGAAGCTTGCAGTGGCCAACCCACAGAGAATTATCAGCAACTCTGCAGCACTTTTCAGCCTGTTTTAGCTGCTAGTTTTGGTTTTACGGCACATTTATTATTAAGTTTAATGTGTTGCTGTTTTCATCAAATAACTAAGAAACCCAATCCTTTCCTGTCTCATCATGATAAAGTCAGCTCCATAAAGAAATTATTGTCCCAGTCCTGACCTCAGCCCCATCCAACACCTTTGGGAGGAACTGGAACGAGACCTTATCACCAACATCAGTCTCGTGGCTAAATGGGAGCAAATTCCTGCAGCCAGGTTCCAACATCTGATGGAAAGGCCTGAAAATAGAAGACCGGAGGCTGTTACAGCAACAGATGAATCAGATATGGCTGAAAGAGTCGAGTGTCCACATACTTATGGCCGTGTAGCGACTCATTATTTTAGCATGTGGCCACTCCTCCTGTCAGGAACTTTCCTTTCTATCAACTTCAATTCCGTGTTTGTGAGTTGAAGCATCGCTCTGAGCTGCTCTCCTCATCAGCACCCGGAGGATCAACTCATCAAGCAAGCTAATGCATGGAGTTTCCATAGCGACGGTGCCCTGGACAACAGCATCCCTGGGGCCAAAGAGTCATTTACACCCACACAGTCAGCCAGCATCACACACAAATCAACAGACGGATACACACTCAAAAGGTCAGCGACCTAATTCATTCATCCATCCGTCCATCCAGAGTCAGTAAAGCTGCTCATCCACCTTTTGTTTCCAACATAAATCTCAGAAACGTAAAAAAATATCACGTAGATTTTATATATAGTGTTTATAAAAGCTATTTCACTGCAAAAAATTGTATTTGGTGTTGTAAAAGTCTTGTTTTCTTAACATAAAGGAAAGAATCAGCTGGTAAAATAAGATTAATTCAACCTGTTTCCAATAAAGATCAACTAGTTATAAGAAATTCCTAGAAAGGAGTCACAGAAACAAGACAGAACAAGGGAGGTTGCTGCTTTTGAATAAAAACGATTATTTATTGGCAGATTTTCCCACATGTTGTAAGAAAATAAGACTTATGATGCAATAATTGACAAAAATATTACTTGGTAAGATAGAGAATTTGTTATAAATGTTATAAATACTGTGGAAAGTCGTATACAAGAACAAAAATAAATCATAAACTACTTATATTTCTAAGATTATAGCTGAGTTTTGTTTGTATTGGTGGTCGTTTGCATGCTGTTGTGCTTTTGTGGTTCACCAACGGTTTTTATTTATCGGTCACGCAGGTTATATAATGCAGCACGACAGCAGCTGATTTAGGCTCTGGCTGCTTTGTGTGAGTTAAAACCTTCCAGCTCAGACACCTCTGATCCAAAATGCATCACACTATGTCACTCCAAATGTCCTCACAGGATAAATAATAAGATATATGACTCTACATTGAGTCAGGGCCATAGCTACCATTAAGAAAACTGATGTCATGTCCTCAATATTTCTAGGAGGGAGTTTGGGACTTTTTTTTTGTACCCGGGAGAGTTTACATCCTGTGATATAAAAATGTACACATGGTGTGTATTTGAGATAGAAAATATATTTTATTTTGACTAGTTTTATGCCAATAAATAAATGCAGGATTTACTGTTTCTTCACTAGAGTTGCAGTGTGGAGAACGCTTTTGAAACAGCATGTAAAACTTCATGATGGGAAATATAATTTATAATTTTAGAGACTTTATGTCTGGTCAAAATTTTCTGTGTGTGTGTGTGTGTGTGTGTGTGTGTGTGTGTGTGTGTGTGTGTGTGTGTGTGTTTGGCACATTACTATAAATTCCTAGGAAAGAACATCACACTTTTATGTTCCCTAAACCTCGACATTGGTGCGTGCACGGTGTTTTGCTTATATTTGATTAAAAAGGGTTGATTGTTTTCTTATTTTCAGTGAGTAAAAGTTGTTTATGGTGCAATTTTTTTAACGCAAATTTACACAGACACGCGTAAATCTCCACTCTGTCTGTTCAATAAGTTCCAGCAGCTTCCTTCACTCAGGTTTTAGGGTGTGGATTCATACACACACACGCACACACACACACACACACTCAAGACTGTTATTGATACATTAAGTCTCTCTATCAGCAAATAAGCCCTGAAATTATCTTTGCATGCTGGCAAACATGTATTTCTTTACCCTGTTTAAACGGAACATTTAAATCAACTTCTTGAATTGCGTGCGTAAAAGAAAATAAATAGAGAAACATTGCAAGTATCGCAAGAGTTTTATTTTAATTAGCTATCACTCCATTAAGAACCAAGCTAGAACCAAAAATAAAACTTTTTAAACCTCCATAATGACAACTGAGCATCCCTTTAATGCGGAGTCGGTGATGTTTTGGTGCATTTAACGCCTTTCACCAGCTCCTCATTCCACTGCACAACCCAAAGAACCGTTTTCTGGCACTTCGTACAGTTACACCCACTTTGCTCCCCAGTGCGCCGCAGGAACCACAGACACTTCCATATAAACAGCTGATAATCTTACCCATCACATTAGTATTTGGATCGTCCCATCGCTTCCCTCCCGCGGCACCTCCAGCTCCGGGCGCCCCGGTTTGCGGGCAGAGGTGACGGGTAAGAGGGTCGAGTTTCCTCTAGGAGAGGTGTAACCAAAGCTAACGGCAGATTTTTGTTTTCTTACATCCACATACACATCAGACCTGCAAGAATCAGGAGCAGATATCTGTCTCAGTGCGCCAAAGAGACCAAAAAAAAAAAGGGCAAATTTTTGTCTTCACATTTCTTTTGTAATTTCACAAACTGCGCTTCCTCCACAGCTGGAGAGGTGTGAGATGCAGCAGGACTGCTGGGGAGAAAATTTGACAAGACTTTTACTTAATGATGAAGTGTTTGCTAATAGTTTCTTATATCAATGTTCCATTAA
Organism: Thunnus albacares; assembly: GCF_914725855.1. Lineage (NCBI taxonomy): Eukaryota > Metazoa > Chordata > Actinopteri > Scombriformes > Scombridae > Thunnus > Thunnus albacares. The sequence goes on along the minus strand of NC_058107.1, from coordinate 36,238,464 downwards.
TTAAAGCGCAAATGTCTGCTCCAGAACAGGTTGGAGATTTTTGTTCTATAAAATCCACAGTTATTCCTGGGAAATATTTCCTCTCCGGCGTCCAACTTCTCTCTTCTCTTAAGCCCAAACGAAATCTTGAACAAACAGAAAGCAGATAAGCAGCCGAGTCCAAACACACAGGAGGACGACTTTTTTTTGTTTTGTTTTTTTTTTAGGAGAAAAGCTCTGCTCTGGTTATAATTATTTAGAGGATGTGTGTTCTGCACACCGGATCCGGTCTCATCCTGTCTGTGTTGCAGCGCGTTAATGTCATGCTGACCTGCCGGGATGTGGCCGTGCGTCACAGCAGCGCGCGCTGCAAAGAAGTACCTGAAGGATGCATCCAGGTCGCTTCAGATCCCGGTTTATAAAACAATCTTAATCTGAACCCTTTTGGGGGAATAATCTGCGCAATTAAGTCTTGTTATAAAGGGTAAAAACTAATAGAGGAAAGAGTCTCAACTTGTTAACAGTTTGACTTATAAGAGAACATTTTATCACTTGATTGCATTTGGTCACCTTGACGCGCTGCTCAAGGTGACTTCCAGGACTGTGAGAGTTTGCAGCTTCAGTCAGCACACCTGAACATGGTGAACAGACCTGCAGCATGAACACCAAGCAGCTCTTGTTTGGAAATTATTCACTGGTGTTATTCATCAGGATTTGTTTGTTGTTAGTTGATATTTTGTACTAATTGAAATTTTCATATTGGTTGGTAGTAGCTCATAGTTAATAAAGTAATGGCATATGTTATGAACATTTGCTAGTAACACTTTATTTAAAGGACGGGTCTGCTATTTTTTCAAGTCTGTCTTAAAACAACAGTCAGGAGCCCAAATGAACACTGAAACATGTTTTTCATGTTGTAATCATTCCTCCTGTTCATACTGACCATTAGAAGATCCCTTCATAATGCACTTACAATGGAAGTGATGGGGGACAAAATCCACAGTTTTTGCACAGTCCTGTGCAAAAATGTATCTAAAAGTTTATCTGAAGCTAATATGAAGCTTCAGCGTCCAAATGAGTCAAATCAAGTAGATATCTTTCAACGTTTCAGTCTTTTTAGTGCCAAAGTTCCTCTTTTTGTTACTATACTTCCACCTGCAGCTCAACAGGGAAACACTGTCCGAGGAAACACAAAGAGGGAATTTGATGCTAAAAAGACTGTAAATGTGTCAGATATTCACTTGATATGACTAACTCAGACTGCTGAAGCCTGAAAAGTGCTATAATCGCTCCGGATGAGCAGGTTGGCACCTTGCATGGAAGCCGCTGCCATCAGTGTATGAATGTAGACTAGAAAGGTAGACTGGAGAAGCGCTATATAAATGTAGTCTATTTATCATTACCATTTATACGCACAACCATTCATACACACTTTTTACTCAGATCCTCTTGCATTAACCCAGTGTCCTGTACATAATGCCTGAAACTTTGCATTTTTTTGCCCTAATTGGCACTTCTGCTTAGATGCCTGAATGCATTTCGTTGGCTCAGTACTTGCAAATTGTGTATCGATTATAAAGTTGAATCTAATCTAATCTAATTATAAACAGTTTATTTAATGTTTGTATGCAGCTTAAACTGGTCTATAACTGACCTGGTGGATTATCTCAATGTTTCTTACTCAGTAACTCATGGTGGATCTATGGGGAACTGTAAGGTGCCTTTTCAGAAATCCTCATTTGCCACAGACTGCTTTTTATTTTTTATGATTAACAATTTTATTGGCATTTTGAATTAACAGACAAGCATGCATGTGACAGCCATCTGGTGATAGGACGACAAGCAGTATTAATGTCAGTGCTTGTAGATGAAAAGTAAAAAAAAAAAACTGACAGTGTTTGGAACAGACAAACTAACAAAAGAAATAAAAATTAGATAAACAACACAAATAAATGAAGACACATAGGACAATACCAGACAATAATATATTTCCACACAGCGATGTCAATTGCAGTAATAATAATAATAATAATAATGAGATGTAGTGCAGGCCAATCCCCTGCCACAGAAATGAAAGTGAGGGGGAGCATTGGAAATGTATCTAAGACTTGAATCCTTCAACTCCTCCCAGTCCTACACCCTGGTCTGGCCCTCTAATGTTGGAGAGGTAACTCTCCCATTTCAAATGGAAACTTTCCACTCTGTTTATGAGTCTGTATGACAGACCTTTCAGTGTGGCTAGTCTAGATGTCGTACGTCGTACCTAGATGATTGCCAAAGATTTACAGCGTCCTGGTTCTAGTTATAAAAACTAAAGGATCGTCTGCATAGAGCATCATCTTGTGACTACCACTGCCTGTTTGAATACCTGGGAAATCAGGTTCTCTGTCAATAGCTGCTGCTAGATGCTCCAGCGCCAGTGCAAAAAGCAGAGGACTCATTGGGCAGCCCTGTCTGGTACCTCTGTGAAGCTCAAAAGACTGCGAGATAACGCCGTTTGTTGCCACTGAGGCTCTAGGGTTGGTGTATAAGAATTTGACCCAACAAATACGTTTCCCGCTAAAACCAAAGGCCTCCAGGGCAGAGAACAAGTATTAATACTCTACCCTATCGAACGCCTTCTCTGTTGCCACAGAGAGGGTTGCAGCAAGCGAGGCATCAACATGGGAGTTGCTCATTTTGGGAGGCCCACATGATGTCAATCAGACTGATTGGTCGGGGTGGATCAGGCTAGTAATCACCTTGTCAAGTCTAACAGCTAAGACTTTTGAGAGAGAGAATTTAACTGTCACAGACCAATCAAGCTGATTGGTCTGTAGCTTTTGCAGTCTAACGGATACTTATGTTTCTTTAAAACAAGAGAAATACAGATGGTGTGGACTCAGTGCCTCACTCTGTCTAATATACCAGGTCAGCATTCTTCCTGCTTTATCACCTTCTTCACAGTGTTTTTGCCTGAACAGGGAGAATTCAGCCTTTTGAGTCAAAATGGAATTAAGTTCACATTTGAGTCTGGTCACGTTTGTCAAGTTTTAGGGAGACACATGTTCACCCTCAGCGACAGTCACATAGTCATGAGTGATCTGATGCTTGTCAATGAGTTTTATGGTAATTCTATTGTATAATTGTGTTTTCTGTGGATTGTCTTGTGTACTTTAAAAGGAGCATCTAGGAATGGAGTATGCTGTGGTAAATGGCTCGGCTCATGCTATATCCTTTCCCTATTAATGCAACCATTAACACGCATCTGTATCTAGATAAGCAAAACACATGTTAACTCAGGTGTAAATGCAGTCAGAACACATTGGGATCATAATGTGATAGGACCGACCAGAACACATCTGGAGTTGGTCGGGTTTACAAAAGTAACCAAACTCTGCCTCTCCCTGCCTAGCTAGCACCCATCCACCGCATCGCTCCCCTCGACATTTTCTGGATTACAATATGTGTTCTTGTTTTTCTTAATTGTTCCCACATTGTGATCAGATCTAAATATGCAAATTAGCTTGGCAGAGCATCCAGATACAGATCACATTTTAAAAATGGGATATGAAATTATTTCCTGTTAGTATCAAACCTGGCCAAAGGTTAAAAACAAGTACAGTGCAACCTGAAAGTGAAGAGACAAAACACATCATTTACAAGTAATGAAATAAACAAAAATGTGGAGATTGTTTTATATGGGGCTTCCCAGACTTTTGCCTGTCGCTGTTGTTAAGAAGAAACCTCTAACTGGACAAAGGCTGACACTCAATAAATCAGTGTTGGCTTACGGTTGTGTTGTCCTCTCTGTGCACAGTCTACCTTTCTCTGTCTCCTCTCTTCCATCGCTCCATTTTGAGCAACATCCAAAAAAAAAAAAAAAAAAAAGAAGAGTTTCCAGGCGGCCAAGAAAGAAAATATTTTATTGTGTGAATTATTTAGAGGTTAAAGCAGGCTGAGATTCCACTGTATTGTACAGACAAGAGCGTGTAATATTAATGAGTGGAGACGTTAGAGGTTATTTCTCCTCTTTCTTCCTGCTCCTGCTGTGTTTCAACACTTCAGCATCCTGCCGGTCCCAGAGGAAGCTGCCGCACTGAGCAGCGAAAACTGAAAGATTTTTGGGTCAAACTTCGACTCAAACTGTAGAACTTTACTAAAACGATATAAAACTCTGTGACTTTTAATTTGCTTTTTTTTTCATTTAAAGCAAGAAAGTCTGAATTAACATTGCCGGTCAAGAAAGTCTGACGGAGTCACATTAGACACAGAACAACAAAAATTCTAAAACTAAAGAGTTTGACAGACGCTAAAGCATCTTTCTAATATAGAAACTGTAGATTTCAATGCATATGTTAAAAGGCACACTCCTATATCAATTATGATCTGGCTTTTGGAGTATCTCAGTAACGCACCCCTTTAGCAACATTTTTCAATATGCAGGGTAGTCCGATAGACTTCTGAAGAACTCCCACAACGTCTGAAATAGACACCTTGAGATCATTGACGTCTATATAAAGGTGACAGTTTTCCATATTTGGAGGTGGTGGGGTGGTAGGATGAGGCAAAACTGGACTTTGCTGCAGGAGTTTATAACTGCGATCCTGATCTTTCCCCTGACCCTAACCAAGTGGTTTTCTGTGCCTAAACCTTACCGGACCTTAACCACAGCGTTGTCACACCATAACACATAATTTTAAAAAATTCTCATGATACTGCACATCGGAAAATGATGTTACACACTGTGCGTTAAAAAGTGACGCCGAGGAGTCCTGAACAAGCTTTGGTATGTATGTAATGAGTTGAGAGTGAGAACATGTTGGTTATTGCATGTGTGGATGTCATATCCTGGCTTCAGAAACCTGGAAAAACACCATATCCAGGTTTCAGATCGTGGTCTTCAACTCAAGTTATATAGTAGTTTGACAGTAAAACAAAATATGAATAAACAGGTTTCTCATGTTCTTTTTTTTTTACATGTCTTATTCTGAGTATGATGAAAACCAGGATAAGACTTAAAAAGCAAGATAATAGAGCGCATGTAGACAATACTAACTTCCAGCTGTTAACATTTGCTGCTACTTCAAAAAAAAAAAAAAAATGGTGTAAATATTGATGGTCACATATGAGGTGAGATGAGGACAAATTTTGTGTTGTGTTAAAGTCTATGACAGATGGTGTCGTGTGTTATTGTGTTGGAAAAAAAAAAATTTGGGATGAAGAGCTGCTGTGTTTCTTCTCCTGTTAGTGCTGGAAATGTGGAATTAGTTATGTACTCTGCTGCGAGGGCAGCAGCTCCTCATCATCAAATCCTTTCTAATTTAACTGGAAATATGTATTTTTTTCATTAGGTATTGAACCGCAGTACATTTTTAGTAACCACTGAAACATGTCCCTAGCACTGAGTATGAAAAACTGTCAAGTACAAAACCTGCATCAAATAGTCTTGTTTACTTTTCTCTTCGATCAAAATGTTCCTGATTTATATCACAATTTTTCCAGCTGTAGACTGTTTTTTATTTAGTTAAAGTTCCTGCAGGGTGCTTGTGTTGAAACACCATTTAACATTTAAAAAACTTCACAAAAACATGTTTTTATTCCTCAAATTGAGGTATTGTTGGTATCAGTACAAAAAATTAAGAAATTGTACCTTTATCCAGTGGTGGAAGAAGTATTCTAATATTTTAAGTATAAGTTGCAATACCTCACTTTAAAAATACTCAATTACAAGTAAAAGTCAGGTAATTTAAAATTTTACTTTTAAGTTAAAGTATTGACGTAAAAGCAATAAAACATACTTGAATTATCAGAGGTAAAGTTACTCATTATGCAGACTAGCCCCTGTTAGTGTTATATTATTGGATCTTTATTATTAATGTATTAATATGTAAGAAATACTTAACTGTACTTGATCGAGGTGGAGCAAATTTGAACTACGTCATAATTGCTGAGCAGTTTAATTTACAATTATGCGTCAAATTTTATAAACTGTTTGTTTGTTGTTATAAAAATTATGATTACACTGTGTATGAGTGTTACTGTTTTACATAGATCATGATGAATTGTTCCTGTCTTGTCCTGCAACATCAGCAGACTCATCAGCGAAGGTTAAAGGAAGTTCAGCATTATATTTGTAAAGAGGAAGATGTAGAAATTCAAATTCGTTGGACACAGGGTGAGACATTGGCTCCTGGACAGGAGAACTGAAAACAGACATGACGTTATCTATAAGTCTGTATTTGATAGATTAAGAAAAGAACTGTAACGCCCACTTAAGGTGTATAAAACCCTGTTATAAGGGCTTTTTCTTTGTAACCTCATCCTGTGTGTTGCATTGTGAAACGCTCCTTCCTGTACAAGAAAATAAATTCTGTTAAATTTTGATACTTCGGCTCCGGTCTCTATTGTTTAATGGTCATTAAGAAGAAAACATTTGTAAAATCTTAATCTGTAAACTATGGCTGCAAAAGTGCAATATTTCACTCTGAAAAGTAGAAATACTGAGGTAGAACTAATGGAAAAGCTCAAGTATGTAAGTATGTACCTCACAATTATACTTATGTATAATACTTGAGTAAATGTACTTTCCATTATTGCCTATTCCTATAAAAAAAAATACCAAACATTTAACCAAACAGGTGTCACATGTTTTTGTAAGTATAACATGAATATAGAAATTTACAGTAATGTTGTAAAAAATACTAATTCTTCCATTTGTGAATGTGAATTTCTTGTGGTATAAATAAAAAAATGTGCTCTTTGCAGGCTAGCATACATTGAAAATAAATTGTCAGTTTACAGAAATTTTGTGACACATTTTGACTGTAAGAAATTAAGAAATATTACACATTAAAACATGAGCTTTTAAACATGAATTTAAACTTTTAATGAATTCATATACAGACAACATTGTGGTAAAAACAAAAAGACTAACAGCTCTTTGCTCTCTTTGTCACCCTCCTCCTCCTCCTCCTCCTCTTCCTCTCGCCGCCCGTCCAGTGACATCGCTCAATAAGACAAACGGGGTCTCGGTGTGTAAGTCATCCACTTAGCATTGATTCCCACATAAGGCCAATGGATTAGCTTACTGTCTACACCTGGCAAGGTCAGGTAACAGGTCAGCACTGATGAGGCAAAGTCCAATATAGATGATGCATTCACTGTGTTGAAGCTTTTACAGGAGAACTGTGAGCTGACTGAGCTGAACACTGTCGACTTTTCCTACATGAAAACGGTTTTGCTCAGTAAATTTCTACTGTCAGGCAGCGTGGTGACTCCTCCTCAGTTGTTGCTGCTGATTGGACGGCTGCGACCCAACGTAGAATGGAGATTGATTTAACAGCAGGATGTGGATTCCCAGTCAGAGGCAGCATGTGTGCAGTAGGGGTGTGCCCGAATACAAATACATTATTCGGCAAAGCACAAATTGTGGGGTTTTATACGAATATTTGTTTCAGACAAATATTTTTAAAAAATATTTGTTTTGGAGAAGAAAAAAAAAAACCACGTCAAATACCAGTTTGCAAGTCGGTTACATCGTTATCTCAGTGTCTCTCCTCTGCTCCGCTGTTACATCTATAGGGTTAGGGTTAGGGTTAGGAGTCCCTTAACCCTTAAAAGGTTAAGAGATGCTCCATAACCTGTTGTCCCCCTTCTCCTTTCCACAAAGGTGGTGGGTGGAAAGGTTGTAAAAAATAGGCAATAAATGAAACGTGCAAAGCAAGAATCACCTTTGAAGTTCTTCTACATGTCACATGGTGTGCTGTCTCTGTGTTATGGGTGTATAAATAGGTAGAGGTCTGTCTGCGATGAGTCGATGAGTAAAGTTTTATCTCAGTAATCAGCACAGTCGTCTATGATCTGGGAGACTCCAGTTTGAGACCCGGTGTGGGGACCTCCTTCGTAAGGTAGTTTATTCATGAACACTTATTGTAACACTTTAATTTTCTAAAATTAAAAGTGTGATTAAAAACAAAAACAGGATTTTTAAGCCTCTTTCCACTTTTTTCGAATACAAATACAAATAATTTTGCTGCCTCAACAAATACAGATACAAATACAAATACTGGGCTCTCTGCACATCCCTAATGCGCAGTATATTTGAAGGAGGCTGTTTCCTCCTGCATACTCTAATTCAAATCTAAGCTTTACAAAGCTGTAAAGTTTGTGCACTGGAGGCTTTAAGTTTCCACATCACACTTGTTAAGTTACACATCCGACCACGATTGGCTCCAAACTAGTTGTGATGTCACAAATCCTTCTTGTAGGCCCACACTGCTTAAAATCTGATTTTCAATGAGCACAGAGAAAACGTCAACTTTCAGAGGATGGATGTGAAAACAAACTGCACAAACATCATTCTGCACAGAGAACAACATCCAACTGAAGGAGCAAGAAGAAAAACGTTCTGAGTGGAAGGAGACTTCAAGCAGTTTGACAGCAGAACATCACTTTATGAAAACAGAACTTTCTTTGATGGTTTTCTGTATTTTGTATTGTGTGCTGTAATATTTTGTGTAATAGAATCTGCTGTGGGAGGACACTTTCATCCTTCTCTTTATCTCCAATGTGGACTAAATACTGAAATTCAGGTGCAGTTTTTGCACCAACAGCAACACCTGAGAGTCCTGCAAGATTTCACTGAAAGACACAAATGACTGAAAAATTACAACAAAGATGCAATGATTTTATTTTTCCAGTCTGGCTGGAAGTGTGTATAGGGAATGAAGGGGGGGGGGGCTTTACATGTTTGCATGACTGTGTTCAGGGGCTTGTTGTCTCATAATCCATCCATGACTAAACTCCACTGTTCTGTTGAAATGTCAGCCTGGTCGCCAGAGTAAAACGTTGGCACTGTACATTTCTGCAAACCACAGAAATGTTGAATATCTATGTTTCAACACGTGAAATAGGTAGCATATTAACATTTCAACAAAACGTATCATCTCAACATTTCTAAAGTGACGTAATTCACATGTGATCTATATGAGTTGATCCTTCCTATATAGGAGGAGGAGGGGCAGGTGGATGGTTAGTAAGTTTCTTGGCAGAAAGTTGGAAATCAGCAGAGAAGACAGTTAGAGACCACCTCGAAACCGAAACCAATGTCTGCTCCCCGTTTCAACCGACAAAAGCAGGTGTTTTTAGGGAGACGTCAGGACGTTTGCAACCGTTTTTCTGGCGAGAAAACTGGTTGTTTTTTTTAGTGAGACATCGGCCATTTTTATTTTATTTTTTATTTTTATTTTAACCCAAACCATGATCTTTCTCTAACCCTAACCAAGTGGTCTTTGTGCCTAAACCTAACCAGACCTTAACCACAGCATTGTCACACCATAAAACATCATTATTCAACAGGTAGAAATGTTAATATGCTACATTTCTAGAAATGTTGATATGATACGTATTTCACGTGTTGAAACGTAGATATTCAACGTTTCTGTGGTTTGCAGAAACGTTCAATGCCGTTTTCTTCTGGCGACTGGGTTGGGAATGACACTGAAAATGTGTTAGAATAAGAAAGTTAGCGTCAGCAGGGCTGCTATTTGCCATGATTAAAGTCCAGGCTTGAATTAAGTTTGGGTTTAAATTCTGCAGTGGTTTATATTTAAATTAAAACTGAAATTATAGCAGTTAGACCAGAACTAATCCATTGGCCCAACCCGAGGGTCAATTTCAGCAGAACCAGGGTTTCTACTCTTCTAGTCACTGAGTGTGAATGTTCACTATGTACTTCGTGTATTTAGTGAAGTGGATTCATGTCTCTCTTTGTTCTGCACTTTTTCCTGGTTTGCTTCATCGTACTCCTCAAGCAGACGAGGATCCGTGTCCTCCAGGATTTGTTCCACTCCAGTTCATAAACTTGACTTGAGCTGCAGAATCCTTAATGTGACACAACATCATGATACCCACCATACATATGCCATCGTTCTCCTTTTTGTATCTCTCACATCCTGCCTGACAAGCTCCGTGTTCAAACACGCTGCCTCGCTCTGACTGCACAGCTTGTTCTTTCAATCAGAACATCATCCAGAACATGGCTGCCGACGAGCGAGCCGGCGGGCCGACAGGATGTTTCCTCCTCCCTCAGGATTTCCATCATCACAGTAAGCTGCGAGACCGGAGACCGACTGAAACATAGAACCGACTGAGCATTGACTTTACTACATGTAAACCAGCTGAAAATGTAAAATTATGTTTTAATTAATCCTTACATATTGTTCATATTCTGACCCTTCACACCCTCATAATTAGTCTCTATACCAAATTGTTGAACCACAAATCTATTTTTCATTCATAAATACGTCATCAGTCATTAATAAATGGATGATTAATCCTTAATAAAGCTTTCAGAGAGCAGAGAGAGTGTATTCTTTAGGTTTTACACTATTTATTAATGGCAAAAAATGGCTATCATGACGTCAATGAATGTTACTGAATGTGAAGAATGCAACATTTTTAAATACTGATTTTTGAATAAATATACATTTTTGTATGTTCACTTAAGGAAGTGTCACACCATTTAAAGCTAAAATAAAGGTGTTTAGGGTGTTTTTTGCTGCTCTCAAATATAAATATAGGTAAAATTTGACCTTTAAAAAAGGCATGTAAGCAATAAACCAAACCCCGTTTTTAAAAACAATAATTTATTCAGTTTAAAGAACAGAAAACCCAAACAGATGTTCAATGTAAGACAGATTTTAAAAAAGAAAATAATCACTGTATTTGCATTCTGTATTTTTTTTCTCTATATAGAGTACCAGTTGAAAGCTTGGACACATGATCTCATTCAAAAAAAAAAAAAGGGAAGGTTTGTCCAAACTTTTGACTGGTACTGTAGCAGTTTATATTGTTACTGGCGTTGCTGTGCTGGATTCAAATTGCTTACCTACACACAAGTTTTCAAGGACTGACAGGAAATGATGCATGTATATATGTCTGGCAATCCTGTTTCCTAGAAATGACTAATGTTTATATACTATTAAATTGTCTTTAAATTTTATAAGGTTAAGAGTTATTATGGACTTTATTTTGTATTAAACCAAAGACCATGATTTTTTCCCTAAACTTAACCAAGTGCTACCAAGTGCTGCCAGCGCCTGAACATATCAATTTCCTGAGCAGAAATGAATTTTAATTATAGTTTGCCTTCAAAAACTACACTCGCCTTTACTACAGCTAACCACAGGTATTTCCAAATTAACCAGGACCAAAATAAATAATAAAATCAGATTTATTTTCAATATGTTTTTTTTGGACTCAAGCAACATCATTTAAAAAAACGGAAGTGTCTTTTTTTTCCAGTACACACAAAAATACCTGTTAATTTATCTCTTGAAGTGTAAAAATCATCTCTATACTAGTGTTTACACCACTTTAACACATTTGAAAGTGCTGCCTAAGAGCCAAAAATAGGCTGTATGAAGGTAAACTAAAGTCCAATCGACACAAATAGTTGGCACTGAAAATCAACCACGTGTACAACGGAAAATAAGCTCTGCAGTTATTTGGTTTTCACACATTTCTTCTAACATACAAGGCTGCATTTTAAACAAAGCCACTTCGTCTGGGTTGATATTTTCTGTCAAACGTGTGTCTTTTTCTGCAGGGTGTCACTGGTGCAGCGACCGGCGCGTGAGCCTGTGCTGGGTTGTGCTTCAGGGGTTCTCTCCCATAATTACAGCAATAACCATTTATGTGCGATCCATCAGGAGAGATGGCCAGAGAGAAAAAAAAAACAGCAGCTCGATACGCCTTGATAGACCACTAAACTCTCTGGCCGGAGTGGCTATTGATTTGTGGGGCTGCAGGGCTGAAGTCCTGGACGCCGGGGAGCCATAAAACTTTTTTTTCCTCTGGGTTCAGGTCACTGAGAGGAGGCTTCACTTCAATCAGAAAGATGAGCTGCTGCCACTAATACAGAAGCTGACAGCCTCATTTAAAGACACAAAGACCAGGACTGCTGTCATCTAAGCTTTCTTACTTAGCTTCTATGTTTGTGTATCTTACTGTGTAAATAATTTATACGTAAAAATAATTATTAAACATTATTTTCAGACTCAACTGTTACCAGTAATTTAATCTTAAGAGCAAGATCATCTATAGTTTCTTATGTTATTAAGTTCTATTTCACAAGATAATTATTATTGCTCCATAACAAGATATCAACCCTTTTTGTTCCTTTTTAACTTTACAGTCTTGGAGATCATTTCTTTGCACTTACACTCCTGTAATATGTAGTATAAGAAATAAATAAAAAAACATGACTTATCAATACATCATATTTTAATCAAATTTTAACAGTGGCAGAAATTGCTTTATGCCTTCAGTTCAATCCACATTTACACTGCTGTAAATGCATTTCTAGGTATTGAACAAATTAACCCTTTCATGCATGAATTATGTCAGTCAGGATTTTTTTCCTAAGTGTTTTTATTCCTCTTTAGGCACGAAAAAAAAAAGTTGAACTTCATTTTTTTTTTTAAACATGCATTTTTCAAGGAGTTTGTCCAACTTGTCATTTTTTCCCAACATAAAATCAATACTTAGAAATTTTAACAATTGTATTACTCCTTAGTTGTTACTTGATGTTACAAATTTTTATTTACCTGCAAGGGTCTATTACTATAGAAGGATTGGCAAGATGTTCCTGAGCTGCTGAGCATTTCTGGCCGGCCTGAGCATTGCCCAACCTCCGGTTCCGGCAAGGCCCCGAGTCTCCAGGAGCCGATACCACGCCACCTCGATCCACGCCTCTCCATCATCGCCACCAGTGTTTAGACTCCATCGGGGGGGAGGGGGTTATCCTATTCATGCTTTTATCGCCACATCACGATGGAGTCTAATCGCCAAAGACTTTTAAATTTATCATCATACTGTTCAATAAACACCATTCACTACGTGAACTGAGACTCTCCTGATTGAAATACAGACACATCTGTCTTGGAGGCGTTTGTGCAGAAACATCAGCAAGCAGAAGTGAATTCACACTGAACAACAGTCGACAAGCGAACAACAGTCGGTCTGTGTGTCGGTCATCTACTCTGACCTGATCTTCAGCTGTCGTTAAAACTTTCCTCCTGCTTCTGGTGTTCAGTCCTGACACGCTGACCTGCAGGTTTGAAGCTTGTAAGCTTCTATCCGTTTGAATTAACGTAGAAAAATGAATGAACAGATTAATTTCGTTTCCACTATATTATATTATTACACTATATAGAGAGTTTTTTCGAGTTGTTGGACCATATTTCAATTAAAAACTTGGTCTTCTCTTCTCCCCATGTGTTACCGCAGCTTATTTTTTCCTTTTTCCGGTTCTGACGATAGCCTGCCAGAACTTTCCTGTAATTTCCCTGAATCCGAAGGTCCGAAACATCCAATAAATGTTTTCACACCAGAAATGAACTGAACCACGGTTCAGTTCGATCCAGACCGAGACCACCTCTTTTTGTTGGACCAAGGTTCGGATGTTTGGTCCGGATCGTGGTCCAGTGGAGGTTTCACAACTGAAAACCAAATGAGGTAGGTGTGAAAGACCTTTAATCTGAATGAATGTGGAGTTTAAATACAGTCAACTATAATGAAATATATATAACTAAAACAAACTTAAAGCTGCTCTCCTTATGATTATCATGGCTCAGCAGTGGACTGGCAAGTTTTATGATTTTTGTGTCAGTTGTTGTTGTAAACAGCTGCCTCAGGCTCTTGAAAGGTGTGAAATTCTTTTTACTCTTTGGGAACATTTTTGTGAATGAAACTCGTCCACAAACAGCAGAACAGGTCACCTTATATGGAAATATTAATACTGTAATTATGCCAATGATCAAGAATAGATGACTTTCATCAGGCTGAAACAAACGATTTACGACGAATTCGGCCAGTTAAGAGAGTTTGTTAAAATGAGTTTTAGGATAAAAATATGAAAATGTTCTTGCATGAGGCCCACTGAGAAATGTAGTATTTATGTTAGATGGAGTCTGATGAGTATTACTCCACAAATTTGTCATTTTAAAAATTTAAAATTCTTTTACTTGTTTTTAAAGCCATCAAAATGGTCTCTAGCACCTTCATACCTTTCAGATTACTTGTCAGAATATGTTCCAAACTGTTCGCTTAGGTCGCTTAATGCTGGCTTGTTAAATGAGCCACAAACTAAATGCAAAAAGTTATGTTGAAGCAGCTTTTTGCAGCCAAAGATCTGGAACAAACTCCCACCACATATAAGACAAACATCCTCTGTTTGATATTTTCAAGAAGCAGCTCAAAACTTTTCATTTTTATGGTTTTGCTTTAAATTAACTCAACCTTTTACTGTTATCAGCTTATTTACTACCTGTTTTATCTTTTTTATCTCATGATTTTTCCTCCTTTTATCCTCTTACCTCTTTTTATCACTGTAGTTTTTTTTATTGTTTATTGTATTTATCTTTCTCCTTTCTTTTAATATTATAAAATATCTTTTTTTTTTTTGCCTGCTTGCTTGTTTTTACCTCTTTCTGTAAAGCACTTTGAGCTGCATTTATTATTATTATTTTCTACACTTCCTGATGTTTTTTTAAATTAAAAGCATCTTGTCATGACTCTTGTTGTAATGATGGAATTATTGGACATTATACTGAAGTTGACGGGTCAACATGGAGGAAGTGTTGAGTTTGCATTAACTTAACTGGGGAAATGAGAAATAAATGAGAACCGTTCACTATTTGAGAATTTACAACATTAGATAATTGGAAGCAGGTGACAACATCACTTTGTGAGAAGAATACACACACACAGCAAATGTTTAATGATAATGTTTAAAATAAAAGTTTTTTGGGGGCTTGTATGGTGTAGAACTCTTATATTGATATCAGCAAGTTATTAAAAGTCCAAATTTCACAGACTGATGCAGGCAGCAAGCTCTTGATACCTGCAGAAGTCTCAACGTCTCAAAGCTTGCCGGGTGTCTCCTCCAGCTGCGTGAACATCAGAGCAGACTTCCTCCATTGATCTGGCCCATGAGCTTACAGGTGTCTACTGTTTCGCCTATTATTTAGTCTAGGGATTCCAGTGTGAGAGGTGCCTCCGATCTATCTGAGGGAAAGCAGGGAGGGAGCCTCTGGCACCCGGCAGCTTTATTATCATTTCATCAGCCTGCAGGTTGTCTGTGAAAGGTCAGACTCCTGGATAGCTACCCGCTGTGGTGTGAAGGCCCTCAGTGTTTGTGGTGAACTACAAGGCTTAGCTGGATCTCCTTAAAATGCAGCGGGTGAGGGAAATGTGATGTTAGCGTGATCCACCGCATTAGCCCTCCCCGGCTTTCCCACCAAATCCCAATGTTTATAAAATATATAGAGTTATCCTCATGTTACGGCCCGTGATGTCAGACCGCCGCTCCGCGCCCTCTCCCTGCGTCATCGGCCGGCCCGGGCGGCGGAGGTCGGAGTCTGGATCCATTCAAACACCCCTCTGATCCTGAACACTGCACAAACAGGCCCTCACCTTCAGACAAAACAGAGGAAAGAGCCCGTCTTCCTCTTGTCTTCAGCCGGCAGAGACGTGAGCCTCTGTTCTTACTTTGTTGGATTTGTTTCCAGTGGTTAACGGTGTGTAATATAATTTTTAAAAGATACATAAATCTCCTCCAGGCTGTTAGCTTTGTAGGCGTTTAGCTGACGTACAGAGAGCGAGCTGGTCGGGCTGAAGAGAAGTTTCATGATTTTGTTTCTGTTGTCTTTTGCTCATTTTTGTCATCCAGTCCAATGTTAAATCGGCCTTTTTCACAGCAGACGTTTTGACTCGTCTTAGTAGGATAAACACAAGTGCATAATGTTAATGACGATGATGGTAATGAAGATACGGTACTGTAGATTTTCTTTACTAGTAACTTCTACAGTATTTTCTCCTTGTAGACACAACCAGAGAAACATGTTAAGTGTTGGAAAAATCAGTTTTAATCAGTTTTCTAACAGCAAGACATGATTTAGGAAGGCACTGAATCAAGAGTCAACTTTATAACCATTTATTTAACTGAAATACACATTATAAGATATTTACATTTTTGAATCCTCTTAAAGACTTATAATCCTCAAATCCTTTTATAAGAATTGTGTCAACATACTGTATCTTGGCAGCTTCACCCATAAATGGCGTGACAGAAGCCAAAAGTGCAAATATTTAAAGCTTCTCTGTCATCTTAGATGGAACAATGTACAGCTGAAGTTTCTGATTTGATGTCATGTTTGTTTCTTTAAGTCTAAAAGTTCCTCTGTCGGTGAAATTAGTTAAGTTTAAAACTAATTATGAAGAGAAATAGCAGATCTGTCCTTCACAGCTAATACTTTAAACAATTAAGACAAACATACTTTTAGAGAGAAGCTATAAAATAATCTTTCGTGATGTAAAGCAGGAAAAAAAACACACAATCAATGCTGAACTCCTCACAGTTCACTCAGGACAGAAAAAAAAAGGTCAAATGTGAATCCACCAGTTTGTGCACAAACAAAATGCTAACGTAATGGGAACAGATAAGTGCTCCTGCATGTATTTTTCAACGAGTAAACAGTTTAATTACAAAATAAGATCTTCACAGATGTTAGGAGAACAGATGACAGTGATTCATCTCAGCAGATATCCAAAACTAATGGCTGAGCTGAAAGTAAAACTCACTAAAAGTTACTCAAAGCTGGAACAAATTCATATCATATGATGCTGTGGTTCTGCATGTAACTGTGTTCAGAAATTTATACTGAAACAATAAGTTGATAAAGTGACTCAACAGTTTGCAGACATGTTCAATACGAATGTTTTCTGATTTGTCAGATACGTTAATTGTGTGCGTGTGTGTTTGTTTGTATCAGTCTAATCTCACACATTACTGGACCCATCAGCCTCATATCTTTTGTGCACATTTATGACTTTATGCTCAAGAGCGTCTCATGGTTGCAGTGATTCAACTGCTGACTCCATAACATTTGTAATCAGCCGTTAAGCGACACAAATGATCAACAACGGCTTCAGTTTGGAATCTTGCATTTCCAGCAATCGGCTAAGCTAAAAGCACAGTTTACCTCGTCTGTTGCAGTGATCACATTTTGGCTTTTGTCGTGGCTCCATCGAAAAGTTTGGTCTCATTTGAACCGGAGCACCTGCAGATTAATTCCATACCAAATATGTTTTGATCCACTAAAGTGAGACACGATACGAGATCAATAAATCTGCATGTTTTGTTATCTTTGCTGCCATCTTGACTATAAGGGAGACACACCTGCCCTCTACTGAGTTCACTCCTCTAGTTGATAAATAAAAACTATTTATGGCATTTTTTTTTTTAAAGCATCCTCACTTTATTTCACAGAGTAGTGTAGATGTAAAGTTAATAAATAAAAATAAAACCTCTATACATCTATACAGTACAGAACAGACAATATATTACATATACAAGACACATTTTCCTCAGGGGGTTTTACAATATGTGCAGTAATACAACAGCCTTCATCCTTAGACCCTCAACTCTGAAAAGGAAAAACTCCCAAAAAACATTTAACAGGGGAAAAAAAAATGGAAGAAACCTCAGGAAGAGCAACGGAGGAGGGAATCTTCTTCCAGGACAGACAGACAGGAAATAGTCATAATGTATGTATCAATAACATATGAAGAATATATAATAATATATATGAAGAAGGATCATATACACTGAAACAGTGCTGTTGTATGACAGTGCTGCTAATCCTGGCTTTGATTTTGCAGGATATGATGGATGCCAAAATTTAGCTCCTGAAACTCGTCTCCAAAGTGGGAAGAAGTCGATGGAAACAAAAAACAGACAACAGCTACGAGTTCGGTTACGAAAATGGAAAAAAAAAAAAAAAAAAAACACAATTTGTGGACTATAGAAACCTTCGAAAGGTATTTTTCTTAATATTTGTCATCTTATAAACTAACTGATTAACCAGTTAATGCTGAAAATAATTAGTAGATTTATCATTAGTGACATAGAAACATTTCTAAGTGTCTCTGTCCAAGACAGGACAACATATCTCAGCTGGTTACGACCTCCTCCCCCCTCCTGCAGCGCACAGAAGAGAACCAACAGTATTATTAATAATGAAACACAAAGATTTCTATTTGATGGTTTGGCCCTGTCTCTGACGCTCTGACCCCACTTTTAGAAAAAGGCTTTTTCAAAGAATATTCCAGCTCGTCTCCACTGAAGCGCACAGAGAGCATCTCTGTTTGAGGAGGCTTTTATTGGAGCCTAAGAGCACCTGAAGGCCTTCGTCTCGCTGCGCCATCTCAGCCTTTTCTGCCCCACTAACATCACAAGAGACGGTTCAAACATTCAAATATCAGAGGCTGAGAGGAACGCTTGTTTTACTCAGAAATAAAAAAAAAAAAAATCACTAAATGCATCAACTGTACAGGAATTTGTCTCGGTTCTAACTGGTGCAGGTGAAAACTCACCTGGTGGATGAGTTGGCAGGTTGCAAAACAATCAAAGCAGGAAAAACTGAAGGTGAAGCAGATCAATAAGTCTTATTGCTCTGATACATGTAAAGTATTAATTTATTGGGAGGCTGTCCTACTCAGGGTTTACAGATGGCAGACAGTGGCCACACACACACACTTTGCTTCAACATAGAAATACTCATCTAGAAGCTCATCATAGAGAAGTTATTAGATATCAGATCAAAGAGGGAGATCTGGATGCTACTGAGATCCTTAGATGAGAGACACATCCTCACGCTTTTGGAACGTTGAAAAAAAATAATTTAGGAAAGCAAAACCTTACTGACATTAAAATTCTCTTGTTCTTATCAAGGTAAGAAGCCATGACAAGTTAAACCTGCAATATCATCAGCTTTTAAGTTGATTTGTTGAACTTGTTAGCAAACAGTTGCTTATTTCCACATCCAGCAGTTACGGAGCAACATTATCATTCATTTGGAGTCGTGTTTCTGTCCACCTGGTGAATGTAAGTCCAATATTCACTCTCTTTTATCTCTGTTTTTGCTCTCTACCAACTCCTGAGGGAAATATCTGGCTCTTTAGCTTCTAAATGCTCCACTATGTTCACCAGCTACAGCTAACTGTGTCTGTTTGGTGCTGAGCAGGTAGTGTACAGTGGCTTTTTAGAGCTTTTTCTCTGAAAACAGCTGCCTGCTGCGGACTGAAAACAACGCTATGAGAGCTCTGAGAGTGAAATAAAACAGTAAAGTTGCAGCCGGACAGATAAACAATGAGCTGAAACTCACTATAAAGCTCCGTAAAGCCGAGAGGAGCCGCAGAGTCACATGTAAAATTACAGATAAAATTGCCAGTAAGAATAATATAAAACAGTAGTTACTGTGACTATTTAAAACGATACAGTCAACCCATGACCCCCATCAAAGACTGCATGTAGTGATTTTAACCTTCTTGTGTCTAATAAGCCTGAAATAGTAAAACTGCCAAGTATTTTATTAGAAAAAAAAGAAAATATTAATGTTCTAAATCAAAAAGGTCCTGCACATGCTCAGTGGAGTCTTCCTTACAAAGAACTACTCTCCAGAGACTGAAAACATGATCGCTGTTATTAGTCTTTGGAGCCGTTTCTAAACAAACTAACATGATCGTAATCTTCTTAATGACGATAACTGAAAGAAGATTTGTTGACAATAACAAAAATGTAGAAAATCACCAGCTGTATCCTTTAACAATGACACTGTGGGGGAGGTCATGTCTAACAATGCACAGCAGTATTAAGGAGTGTAACATTTGAACCACACAAATATCAATAATATCTCTAATATCTCAATAATACTCTACTGCAGTGTTAAAATACCTCTAAAAGAGTTAGATTAATTAATCTGTGGTTTGGACCCATACAGACACTCTGAAACTGTTGAAATTAACTGATAAATTGTGTTTATTGAGGATTTGTTTTCTATATATTTGATGTCACTAAATGATATATTCCTATGTTGAATTTAAAAACTGAAGTGGTCTCACCTGCAGGTATATATACACACACAGTATAAAACGTGGCTGACAAAGTGATTTAATTTCTACCTCTAAAAGAGGAAACTTGGCACTGAGACAATATGAAGTATGACACTGCTGGAAAAAGCTCTCCGTGAATAAATGAAGGTTAAAAACTTTATCACAGCCAAGGTCAGTCTTTTAAGATATGTAGATGAGGTCCAGCTGAAAAAAAAAAGGTATGAGTGTGATCACTTTAACAAACCATGCGTAAAACTGAAGGCTGCATAAAAATAAAAAAAGGTCAAAGAAACAACTGCCCACACTTTGAGTACAGATGCTGTTTATCAGTGACGCTGCAGCCTGAAAAAGGATATGATGTCATGGTTCTGAGGCAGGTAATAAATAAATATTGAACAGTGCAATCATTAACTGTTAAGAGTACTCCACTGATTTAGCACTGCACTCCCATAAAATAAAAAAAAGGTCAAAATGGAGCCACAGATATCATCCTTTTTAAGTCCATGTTAATCCAACCTGGCGCCTGCATTACCCACAATGCAACTTGAGCGCCGTCAGTTTGACTTTAAACTTTTGCTAGTAGCGGTTAACGTAGCCTGGAGCTGCTAGCCTCCGGCAGAGATGAGGAGCTACGGAGGTCTGGTAACTCCACACACACACACACACACACAATTGCCTCAAGTGACATCACTTGAGGCAATTTATCAGATTTCACACACAGCTCCTTCTGGAGACACAAAAGGCTTAATATGACTTTTTTACACATATGTGTCACAGTGGGTGGCAGGAATGAACCCAGATGCAGAGACAGACATGCAGGGTTGACAAAAAACCAGGACTTAAAAAGTAACTGAACTAACGAGGAGATGAGGTGCAGGCGGGGAAACGGGTGGAGAACTCAGGAGAGGGAAGTGGACAGACAGGAAGCTGATTAGCTGGGGAAACACAGGGAGCAGGGCAGGGCTGATGAAGCTAACGCAGGACAGGTGTGTAGAGAAAAACAGTTCAGGGAGGAGTGCAGGAACACAGAGCAAACCAAAAAACCGAAAACCAAAACCCAGAAAACACAAACCCTCAATACAACTTACACCAACCTGTCCAAGAATAACCATGAACACAAACCCAAGCACACAACACCCTACCATGTGACCAGAGGGGTGAACTATGAAGTAAGTTTAACATATCCAGGCTTTCTTTGTGTGAGCTGGCTCGACAAACCCTAAACTCACAATCAGAGATAATTGGTATCACTTCTTCAGGCTCTGTGCGCGTCTCCATAGAAGGGAGCGTTTGGCGCATCATTTGACTCTTTTTCCGCACAAAATGGACCGATCGCATGCCGCTTATTTCAGTCAGGAGGAACAGATCATTATAACAGAGAGCTATGAAGAATATAAATACATTATCACAGCAATAAGCAACACTGTTGGCAGAAAATTGCTTATCGTGTAAATTTGTTAATAAAAAAATTAATTCATTAATTTATTAATTACATAATTAGTTAACATACCTATTTTACCACTCAATGCACTCTCCGTTCCTCCCACATCCAGAACTCCTAAACTTTAAACGTGATGCAGCAGATTTAAACATTATACTCAAGAAGTGCATTCAGGTCTGACTCTGTCCCATAATGAAGGATAAGTGGAAATCACTTTAGGTTTTGGCCAAATCAAAGTTAAATTAATATTATAGATTGAATATTATCTCTGATAAATACCAATGATTAATCTCAAGTAACCCTAACCTATTGCACCATTACAAATGTACAATATGACTTATCAAATCAATGGTATGTATGATAAAATACTAATCAATATTCTAATCGGTGCTTTAATAGCTGCAGTGTTAAACGGACTTTGCAACAAATCAGGTAGTCAGTGAAAGGGCGGCGCTTTTTATTGCTGATTTAAGCCGAAACTCTGAACATAACCTGCTCCGGACCAGGTTAAGTTTGCAGTATAAGTTACCATGGTGATCTAGTCAGGTTAAAAGAGAGACACCTTCGTGACACTGAACACCCCGGCTTTATACTCAACACACCTCGCTAACCCACTAATCTCGCTTCGTAGTACACACCTCTGAAGGACTTAACGGAAGTGTAACACAGGAAACCACAAAGAACACAAAAACACAAAGAGTCCGAAAAACACACAAAATTAGTGAACTTCCCCTTTAACCATTGGTGTTATGCACAAATATTCAATTTAAAAATGTAAAAAAATATTTTATGTCACATTGGATGTGACTAAAAAACCTCTGGTCCGAGATAAGATTTACAAACAAATACATGAATAAAACAGACGTAGCGCTGCAGCTAACAATTACTTACATTATCCATTAATCTGCCAATTATTTTCCAGATTAATCGATTCATTGTTTTATCTATAAAATGTCAGAAATTTGTGAAAAATAGTTTTCCAGAGTCGAGGGTGACGTCTTCAAACATCTTGTTTCATCTGACCGACAGTTCAAAACCCAAAGATATTCAGTTTACTGTCATATATGACAAAGAAAAGCAATAAATCATCATATTTTAGAAGCTGAAACCAGCAAATTTATGGTATTTTTGCCTAAAAAAAGTGACTAAGACTATTATTCTATTATCAAAATAGTTGCAGATTAAGTTTCTGTTGATCGGCGAATTGATTAATCGACTAAGCAGATATCAGCTCCCATAGGGCTAAAAATGATTCCATTAAACCGAAGAAAGTAAAAATCACTCTTTGCTTGAAGAATCTTTGATGAATAGTCACGAGTTGACGTCGAACCACTCCCTCCCGCTGACTCACTTTCTCTGGAAATCAAACCAGCAACCTCATTTCCTGCCTCGGGTCACCTGGTGAGTCATCCTGACAGGAAGTTTAGACAGAGCAGTCACAAAGTTTAGTTGTACCTTTCCAAACTGTCATCCTGAATATAGTCCAATAAGTTAATGAATATTCATTGGCTCGTATTAGCATATCGTCGGGGTTATTAGCATAGCCGGTGACATAAACATCAGCGTGAGGGGAGCAGATGAATCAGAGGGCACACAGAGGAAGAGTGGGCAGATCGGCCCAGAGGGGACAGCAGGTCAGCATTCATTACTTTCCTGAAGTGGAGGGGTCATGGAAGACGTGTGTGTGTGTGTGTGTGTGTGTGTGTGGCGGGAAAGGAGACAATTCACAACGCTGTGACATTAAAGTAAAGTCCAGGTAATTTCATTGGTCGAGTTGGTGGAGCCAAGAAACTACATCTTTCCTGACTTTTGTGAGCCTGATGTGACATCTGTTTTTATGAAGGATTGTGCTTAAAGTGACAATAATTGATATTTTTATACTAACAGTGTATCAAATGACAACACATGAGTGTGTAATGTGTTGGTCGTGGCTCGTAGTGATGAACCTACAGAGAATTATCAGCAACTCTGCAACTCCTCTCGGCTTTACGGAGCTTTATAGTTTTATGAGTTTCAGCTCATTGTTTATCTGTCCGGCTGCAACTTTACTGTTTTGGTTCACTCTCAGCCAAGCAGCAACCTCCGGAGCTATAAAATGAAGCCAATGCGGAAATGCCAAAAACTGCAGTTCCTTGAATGACCACTTGAGGCTTCAAAAGTGAGTCAATCCCCATAGACCCCCATGTTAAAATGACCAACTTTACAGCAGAAATAAACATGTTTACAGCCTGGTACAAACAACGGTTTTGGTCTCTGTAGCTAATTTCCTCTTTCATGACAACTGTACGGGGGGTGAATTTTTTTATAACTCACCCGTTAAAATTTTATTAAGCTGTAAAGTTCTGCATAATGAAGGACATGGCTGCTTTGAGTGACAGGTCCGCCAGCCGCTAGGTGGCTTGTTTCAGCCTCTTTGCCCATTTTTGATTGGCTGGGAGTTAGGCAGCGTCACGCACTGCCAAGATGGCGACGGCCGGAGCGGCTCACTTTGAGTTTCAAAACCGCTCTTCAAACCAACGGGTGACGTCACGGTAACTACGTCCATATTTTTATACAGTCTATGCTCTCAGTGCACTTAATAGTTTCAGAGTAAAAGCTCTAAAAAGCCGCTGTTCACTACCTGCTCAGCACCAAACGGCAAACAGACACAGTTAGCTGTAGACTAGCTGGTGAACATAGTGGAGCATTTAGCAGCTAAAGAGCCAGATATTTCCCTCAGGAGTTAGTAGAGTGCAAAAACAGAGCTAAAAGAGAGTGAATATTGGACTTATGTTGACCAAGTGGATAGAAACACGACTCCAAATGAATGATAATGGTGCTCCGTAACTGCTGGATGTGGAAATTAGCAACTGTTTGCTAACTGGTAGGCCTACCTCTGCTTCTCCATCACATCAGTTTATTTACCTAAAGCATAATGACTCTCTGTTCTTCTCTAATTGACTGTAATCAGATTATCTTCAACCAATCCAAAGAAGCTTTGCAGTGTTTGTACAAAAACAGAAACAAGAAGATAGACAAGTGCATTCTTATATCACTTTGACAGAACTAAAGGCACTTAATAGACATATTAGTTGCTGTGGGGGAAGCACTTGTGACCTTCCAGTTACACACACACACACACACACACACACAAAGAGGCAAATGCCGTAATGCTGCCGTGAGATGCCAGGTAAGATGAGTCTCTGAAATGCAAATGTGCTCAAAGATAAAGCCCATGCATTTTTCATGGTGTACACGGCAGCTTCGCTCCTCTGATATGACAATGAGCTCTTATCGTCCTGTCTGCTCAGCGAGGCGTGTGACCACGGCCACAAATACAATCCCGACTTCACTCGCTGGAACGAATGCAGATCTGCACTGCAGGAGTTGTACTGTATCTGTGATAAAGAGGATGATTCATTTTTATTATATCTCTTAAAAAATAAAGATATAGATATGAACGTTCTTTGCATTTCAGCATCAAAGGCATGTAAGTGTGATGTTCCTTGTTTCATTCCTGCTGGAGACATCTGATAATACTGGAAGGCCACTGGATGTATGTTACAGGGTCAGAACCTAGCGGCAGCTACCACGGCTTGAGACTGGAGCTGACGCATAAGTACCTTAAAATGCACATGATGGACACTAGATGCTCCAGTTGACTCCCTTCAAAAAGCATCAACTTCTCTCTAGAAATGCTAAGTCAGTCATTTTTTTCAATGAGTCATTATGGCCTCAATCTCTAAATTCAGACCCTCTAATAACTATGCTGGTAGTCAATTTGGAAATTTTTGCTCTGTTAATAAGATTTGAAGACTTATATTAGCTTTAATGTCTACTGTGTGGGCGTTGATTGACAGTTGTGATTGACAGTTGGCTCACCTGCTGCTTTCCTCAGCTCCGGGTGCCTGCCCTGTTAGCGCAGTTTAGCTAAAGTAGCTAACGTTAGCTTGAGCATGAAAGGTAACACTCTGCATTCCTGATTTGGAAGGTCCTGGCTCCAAATGGAATAAATGCAGCCGACGATAAGCGTCAGCTCTGGGCTTCAAACCAACGGGTGATGTCACACCTCGCTACGTCCATCTTTATATCCCGTTCATGCATCGTGGTCACTACAGTGGACAGCTATTCAAAAGCCGTTTTCTTATATATGCATGGGTTTTAATGGTATAGTTGCACATCAGCCAACACAGTGGACTCTAGTGTGTCATCCCATACACTGCCATCCATTGGCCAGCCTTTGTAAATGCATAGATTGTAAAAGCTCAAAACCAAGATGGCCGCCTGCCCGCCAGAAATGCTCAGCAGCTCAGGAACATCTTGCCAATCCTTCTATAGTAATAGACCCTTGCAGGTAAATAAAACTTTGTAACATCAAGTAACAACTAAGGAGTAATACAATTGTTAAAATTTCCAAGTATTGATTTTATGTTGGGAGAAAATGACAAGTTGGACAAACTCCTTGAAAAATGCGTGTTTAAAAAAAATTAAGTTTAAATATTTTTTTTCATACCTAAAGAGGAATAAAAACAGGACAGAACTCCTCATGCACAGCCAGTATTTTCAGACAGGTGCTGGTCGGTCGCAGGAACATATAAGGTGAAAATCAAAATTAACCATTGCACACTGTAACGACTTTACTGTGACTTTATTAAGAGCGAACAACGCATTTCGCCTGTAGCTTCTTCAGGTTCGCTCAGTACGACTGCTGAGTACTCACAGGTGTGATAAATACATCTGAGTCACATGACTAATGAAGTGAACATATACATATTACAAAAAACATGATGTGATTAATGTTGCACAAAGTTACGAGAATTACACCATTTTATATAATTAAACTTCATTACATCCCGTAAACAACTGACTGAATAGGATGAGTTAAATTCCCCAATGGACTTCAGGTCCTACAGCCGTCCCTCTACATCACTAAATGGGAAGGGTGAGTGCCAGGGGACCTAGTGGTTCATCTCTCCCTAAGAGTCCAAATAGCCTGTGGAGAGAAATACAAGTTAATATTTTCACAGAAAAGAGCTCAAATACTGTGTTTCATTAAGTCCATAAGGTTCAATAGTATTCAATTCATAAATCCAAAATGCCTCCCTTCTTAAGAGCTGGTTAATCAAGTTACCACCTCTTGGATTAGGTCGCACTCTTTCAATGCCAATAAATTTGAGGGACGTAGCCGACCCATGTTTTTTTTCCTTGTAGTGTCTGGCAATGGTGTAATCCATATCACCATTTCTAATGGCAGCCTTATGTTCAGCAACTCTTAAAAACACTTAGGAGGTTATCATAATTCATGCATGAAAGGGATGTACAATCCATGGTCAGAACCCAAATTAGTTGAACTTTGACTGCACAACTTGGCAGAAAATCAGGCTGCTGTGAGTTGGTCTACAACACCTCTCTCCATTGGAAGATGATGGCCTTGCTCTGTGTAGTGTCTTAAATATTTTGTGTGAAAGTTCGGGTTGTTGACCTACAGTGGTCGCAAAGGCTCTGCTACAGCCACCATCACTGGAATGTCTATTTATAGGTTCATATGTCTATTCATATGTTTTGGGTCACATAGGATCATTTTTCTATATCCTGGTACACATAAGCCTTTACAAATAAAACTAAGTAGAGAGAAAACTCAGCTACACTCCAACAGTGACCTCAGTCAGTCTTCATTTACTGAAATATGATTATCTGCAGTTAGAGTGTGTGTACACATGAAGCCATCTACTATTTGAAATGAAGCTTTCCTGTGAAAACAACCACACACACACACATTGTAAAGTTCCAGCGAATCACTTGAAAGAAAGAAAAACAACTAAATCTCTCCGTCTTTGGCGCCTTTTTTCAGTTGGCAAATGACAAACCTACATAAAAGTCATAATTTGATAAGGAACTGCACAAAATCAACAAAAGTACAAGTTAATGACAACAGCTGTGTAATCCAACAAGCCATCAGACCAGCCAAGAAGACATCCTGAGATCTAAAGTAAGAAACCGAGACCCTGTCGACACTAAGCCGGTTATATCTGCTTTGAACTTCAGTTCACAGTAAGTCGCCATTTTTCACACAAGAAAATAAAGTTTTTGATCATTTATAGTCCCAACCAGCTGCAGGCGTGCTGCTCTGAACCTGACCTCTGAGGTAAACTAGAAATCTACTCTAAGGTGATTAATAATGTATAATATATTAGTTTTGTTGTGTGGCTGACTGCTGATACTCAACAACTGACTGAACCAACTGTGTGTGGTGTGAGAGAAAATCACAATGTCAGTCAGCATGCACAAACACACACACACGCAATTCAGCCACCACAGTGCCTGAGGCTGTTTGTTTAAATGTTAAATTAGCATGTACGTGTTAGAGAAGATACGAGCTCTGCATTACTAACATCTCAACGATCAACAATCCATGCAGAGAGGCCGCAAATCATCACAAGTAGTCCTGGAAACGCTCTCGGAGAAGATTGTGTTTTACTGACAGTAGAGTCACTGATCACGGTCATTTGCAGCCCTGAGTTTAGTCTGTCAGGCTGTTTGACCGCTCCCCAACAACCTCCACCAATCATGCATCACTGGACGGACCGAGTTACACGTAAGGTTATATAATAATGATGTAAATAAAATGCTGCTATTCAAAGACGACCATAACATTAGATAATAACATTAGATGATAGTAATTGAAAAATACCAAATATTACTCCTAGTATTGCAAGTTTGTTAATATAATGATTATTATTAATAGAATATTGGAATTGTTTATAGTTTTATAAACGATATAGAGAATATTTTAAAATATTTTTGAAGGTATTTGAGCTCGTATGCATGTATGCAGACTCTATGTGGTTTTGTTCCCCACATGATTTATGTCTTTATATATGTGTGACAGATAATAACTCACCTCAGAGTGGCTTTAGGCACAAAGCTACTCGTCACTGTCAGTATCTCATTAAAACAGGCACGGCATGGTAGTTCAGCTGCCTTTAATGAGCTGTTTGGCCGATCGCTGTCACCCTGAGAGCAGGCAGCCATCTATCCGACCGCCCCAAAACGTGAACTGCTCACTCAGCCGAAATGAAGCCTGACAGGAACTTCAAGGGCGCGCAGCAAAGTGCAGTCTCGCCAAAAACACACGCCAGCCACTTTCTCTGACCTTGTACCAGACACTCTGCTGACCCACTCGGCAAAATGCGATGTCGCCTCGCTCTGCAGACATTTTGACCTTTTACAGAACGTTTGAAACAGCAGATCTAGCTTCTTATTTATCAAGCCGGGTGATGAGATTTACAGTGGTCTTTTCTGCTGTTAGAGGACCATATATTGGTAGGTTTTTTCCCTCTTCTTAACAAGTTTCAACTGACTCTTCAGATGAAAGTTTTTGACATTTTGTTGTTTAAAATGCTGCTGTGACTGCACCTCTACTGTCCAAAAGATTTCATACACCATAAAAATCAATTTATGGTATTTGAAGCTTGCTTGAAATACATAAACCATACAGAAAGTAGTTGTACAATAATGCATACTCTTTTTTAAAACTTTTTCTATGTCATTACTGTTTTAGATGTTATATATTTTTCAGTCAACAAATTGCATGTAAAGACCAAACCTCTGTGTAGCTCTGTTGTTGTCCAAAAACTATTAAAAACACGCCAGTGAGCCACACCGCCGCGCTGGATGACATGTTCCTTTATTACTATGAACACACACACTGTAGTTTATTTTGACTCAACACCACACACACCGTCCTGCTGCCAGAAACACTCAAAATGTGGATTCATTTGCCATTAAAATAGTCCCAACAAATGCCTTATTTCCTATTGCTTGATGTTGTTTAATGTTTTCTAAAAACTACAGTGACCAGCTGTTTCAGGAAGTTTCTTTGCCTTTTAATAAAATTTAAAATTGTATATTCTATATATATATATTTTAAAGATTTATGTCTTCAGTAGGAACCAATGGGCTTGGAACTGAGAACCAGAGGCAGAATAAGGAAGTCAGAAACTATTGAGAGACAATAAGACAATAAGAACAATTGAGATGATACATCTAATAGCAAAAAGAGGATGACATAGACGGAGAGAGACTGTGTGTAGAAACATCAGAGCTGCGTGTGTGTGTGTGTATATATGTGAGACAAAGAAACATATACACATGTTATATAGATAGATATAGAGAGATGGAGTCTATGTTTTATTTATCTGTGGTTAAGTGCCTGTGAGAGCTGCAGAAAAGACTATTTCACTGGAACATCCAGAGCAGCCTGTAACCTGCAACATGGCAGACCTGTGTAGTTGTGCAGCTGCTGCTACTGATTTTTTTGTTGTTGTTGTTGGAAACTTTAATTATAGGAATAATAAAATAATATTTTATTTTTTTGATTTTCCGTCAAGACTGGCCAAGAAATCTTTTGGTTCAAATAAACCTGCTACAGGCTTTTTAAACAATGTTTTACATCCTTGATTCATTAATACTTTCTGTGTTCTTTAAGTAATTATTAAAATAGGAAGATATTAATATACACGCATCCTTTATGCAGACCTATATATGTCTTTTATGTCAACTTTTTGTTGTCATGTTGAAGAAAACAAAAACTTTTATGAAAACATAAATATTAAGATGATAAAGAAGAAACTGGACAATATAACTAAAAAAAAAAACACACCAACAAACACAAAAAACCAAAAATAGGCAAAAACAAGAACATACAACATCATTTGTTGACATGAAAACATACACATCCTCTTTACATGAATGAAATAAATACTTTTACTCATCATTGCAGAGACTGAATTTATAATTCATCATCGTTCCTCCTTTGCTAATCTGTTGCTGCCCCCTGCTGCCTCTCGGTTGTAAGTGTTAATTTGCTGACTTGTGTCTTGACTTTATCTGGTAGAAAATAAAGTGCATTTCACCACTGAAGTTCACATGACGTGTTCTATAGATTTAACCCACTTTTACATCCTCTAGAGTTCAAACTCTGAGTTAAACAGTGGTACATGTTGCTATAAACTGCCATCGTTAAAGACCAGACAGTGAGTAATGAAAACTGGGTTTTTATTTTCTCAAAAAATGCAAAAACATTATAAACCAAGACTTTAATAACTAAGCCTATAAAAGAGGTCAATAAAAATACTGAATGCAATATAACAACTAAACACTGCAGCTGATCGGACTGATCAGATGTGCGTTCAGCCCCGACAATATAATATAAAACCCAAGTTTTATATTATATTTGTTTTCTGATTCACCATCTAGTTAAACATCTGTGTTAACTGTCGGCCTGAACAACAAAAGAACCATAAACAACTTTCTTCATTTATGAGAGAGATTTTTTTATGAATAAAATTAACATCAGGGAGAGTCTGTCTGTCAGCAAGAAACACTTTTTAAACATGTTTATGTTCCTGAGCATCGGGTTTGATATGAGTTACATAATTTCCATTTTAGCCTAATAAATAATTTCCAGTGTTCAAAAGAAACCCTGATCATATTCTGGATTATTAAATAATTAATTCACAATCAGAATATCAATAAATACAGACACAAATAATGAATAAATAATATAAATGGATTCTGCCAGTAGAAATGGTTCCTCTGCCTCTGAGCAGGACACAGAATGCAGGTTTTTATTCATTTGCAGGTGTTTGTTATACAGGTAACAGAGGAAACAGCTGCTCTGGCAGTGATAACTGTGTGCTTTTATTAGTATTATCACAGTGCACATGTGTGCAGATACAAACTCCATCAAAAGTTACTCCAGCTGTTAAAGCCGACTGACAGCTGATCCAGCTGTGATCAGCTGCTGCCGTCATCAGAAACGGACGTTGTTTCACATGATGCTACAGAGGAAAAGACGTCTCATTTCTCTAACATTTCTTTGTTTTCTCTCTCATCGCATGGTTGCCTTGCGTCTGTCTGTGCATCCTCAGTGGGAGGGACTGCGACTCAAGTGAGGGAATCATGGATGCACCTAATGACACATGAGGGAACATATAGGTGTAGTGGCTTGTATAAACCAAATAATATACAAGGGGGAAGACAAGATTGTATACCAACTACAACTAAATACAAAGCAAAACGAACTAAACCCGAATCCCCCCATGATATGGCAGCACATGGTGAGTTGGCTCCGGCATTGAAGACTCCTTCAAACACACCTTTTGCACCTTTTGCTCCACCAGTAAAGGATAAAAAATGTCCACCAACAACCACAGTAACTCAAGACAAAGAGACAACTGATTAATATTTCATAAAATTGCCAGTCTAACCCTACAGTGTTTTGAGTGAATTAGGTGAACATCACCATGTGTGGCTGTGGCCATCACAGCCATTAATTGCCTTTTTCTCCTGTTCGGCAAAACATAAATATCAACTTTAAACCAAGAAAAAAGACAAAAAAAACCCTAATTTTGCCACTCATATGATGTTTCTTAATTGGCAGTTTGATTGATGGTTGAAATGCACATTTTTTGTATAATAACTGCAAAGCAATTTATCACAAAGATTATACTGTATACAATTAGTATGTAGTATTGAATTGAGACACAATTTATGCAAATATTTTTCAATTCAAAAGTTTTCCTGCTGGACACCAGATGTCTCCTCCTTCACTGTAAAGTTCATTCTCAGTGTTTGTGCACTGGAGGCTTCAAGTTTCCACATCACACGTGTGTAAGTTGGATAACGATTTTCTTTGTGATGTCACATAATCATGTTCAGACATGTAGTGCACATATTAAACTTATATAAAGTGAGCACAGAGAAACTTCAGCAGATGAATGTGAAAACAAACTGCTCATACATTCATTCTGCACAGAGATGAGAACAACATCCAAGTGGAGTAACAATAAGCAAAACACCTTTTTAGAAGGGGACTTTAAAATGTCATGTGATTTTATTATGTACAAAACAATTTATTACTAAATTTATTACTGGAGTCCAAAGTGGCTCACAATAAGTGTATTCAAACTCAGTAAAAACAAGATCTAGATGTGAAAAACTCAATGTGCAACTCTCCCAAATTAGCTGCTAAAAACACTGCAAGTGGATAGAATCTAACAAGCATTATACAGTCCCTCCAGGAAACTGCAATTCTGCAATCGCAATAATTAACACAATTTCAAGAAAAATCCACAATATTTGCAAGAGCTTGCAATTTTGGAAACTTATAAGCATGCTTTTTATCAAAGGAAGTGATTACATATGACTCTTTGTTGATAGTATTTAAAAAAATTGCATTGTTTTCCTTTGCTTGCAATTTTTCCCCAATTCCCACAATTTTTATGCAGTAAAAGCACATAAAACATTGCACATTCTATCAAATTTTTTGAGAAGAGCTGCTGCAAAATTTTTGGCTGCAATAATCACAGAAAAACTCTGTGAAGTCCTGGATGGATTTCGCAATTCTTGACTTTTATGGACAAGGCTGGGTATTCTCTAGAGGTTCACATCGGTCCACCACAGCCTGGACTTCTCTAATCTGAACGCTGTTGTACGTCCCTATGATGGACATCGTGTGGATCTCTCCATTACTATATGTGCGTCTGAGGCGTGCTGTGAACGGGATGTCAGCTTTGTACTTATACTGCACCATATTAACCATGCAGGCGTGGTTTGGTGGAGCAGTGAGTTCCACAGTGACAGAATCAGTGATGGCCTCCGTCACTGTCTTTTCCCGGGAGAACTGGAATGTCATTGCAGCACTGTACTCAATATCTATAGAGAATAATAAGGGAATACCGGCCGTGATGCTAGTTTCAACACCAAATGTGAAGGAAGAGGTGATGTCCCAGCTGTGCGCCACCTGATATGTCTTTGAGAGGGTATCTGTTTTCACCACTGGGCGGCACTCATAGTTGCTGATGGATGTTTCTTGAATGATCTCTGGAGGATACTTTAAGATATTTGACTCATCAGTGTTGTACCTGACATCATAGATATGCTGGCTGATTACATTCTGATCGAAGGTCAGGACCTGATAGTGGCTGTATGAATACTCTTTTTCCTTCCAAGGCAGGTAGAAAGCTTCATCCTGAGTAACCACCTTCCCAAGTCCATATTTGTTCTTCCCTACATATGTGTCCTCCCCGGGACAGGTTCTGACTGAATTCTGGGGCACTGATCCGTATGAATCATCCTTCCACTCCAGGATCTCAAAGTTGTCTTTGTTCACCAGGATCTCAAAGGGGGAACCGAAATATGCTTTTTTTGCACTGGGATAGTGGCAATAAGGGCCCATGCTGGGGTTATAAAAGCCAGCGTTACACATGTATTTGCAGACATAGTCAATGCGATCAACATATCCATTGTAGATTGAGATGGAATTGTTGGGGAGAGAGTTGTTCCATGTCACCCATTCCAGGATGGTGCCGACGTCAGCAGTGATGGAGGACGACTGAACCCGCCTCTTCTGCCTTAACTTAGCAACACTAAGCAGCGGCAGATCTCTTGGCATCGATCCATTAGTGGTGATATCAGGCCCACCATCTAGATGTGGATTCATTAAGGAGACTGGATAAAAGGAAGGGAAAAGAAACAAGAACAATGTTTGCTTTAATACAAGGATCAGGACGTTTACCTTTAAAATGAGGATTCTTCATGCACATTCCAGGATGAGAGCACTTTAAAACACATCAATTCATTTGAATCAGAAGTAAAATATTCTCCTAGTTAGTACTTAATGTCTCCATTCATCTGGAAAAGCTTATGTTTCCAGGTCAATACTTTTTAACAAAACTGTAAAGTAAATTCAATAAAATTTGGTGGGAAGCTAGGACATTAGCCAAGGTTTAAATGTTTAGCTCTTGGTATGGTTACAGTTCCAGCATTTTGTAAAGAATTTCTTAACATGGTAAGATAATTTTATAGAATATTTTAAACATATATAAACATATTTTGTATCTTATTCCTCAGTGCTGTAGACCTCCGTTGTTAAAAACATGTCAGTGTGCCATACTGCTGCAATGAGTGCATTATGAAGAGTTTGGTCACATTAGTTTGTTTAGAAACGGCTCCAAAGACTAATAACAGTGATCACGTTTTCAGTGTCCAGAGAGTAGTTCTGTGTAAAGCAGCTTGTTGTGCTACATATCCATTGTAGATTGAGACTGCATTGTTGGGGACTTCATACTGTTCTTTGAGAAATTTACAGTGTAGTGAAGCTATAAACAGAACCACGTTCCCGCACATGCTTTATGATAAACATGTCTGCTTGAGTCTTTTTGCCCATTCTCTAAAATTATCTGTTTGTGTTTACCATTTCTGTGCTCTGTGTTGTTCTTGATGTCCAGAGGATTGGCTGAGGACGGAGTCTGCAGAGCCAGCAGGAACAACACTGACAGCTTCATCTGGAGATTAAACACAGAAGGTTATAATACAGTGTTCAAACAATCTTTAAATACAAGTTTGGTGAAGAATTCAGAATCTCAAATGTTAAGTCATCAACAGATTAAACCTGGACTCTCTGAACATGGTAAATTTATTTTTGGAGGAGAAAGAAGAACTAAAATAATGATTAAAATTTAGGAAAATTATAAGTTGATATCAGAAAGAAAACTCCAGGTAGCATTAATAATTCTCAGTGATAGAGATTCACAATTTGACTAATTACAACACAAAAAACAATAAAAAGTACCCACCATTATAGTGTCCATCACCTGATACACCTGATACACCTCCAGTCACCTCCAGGTTTATATACTGTAGCTGCTTCATTGTTGAGTCATTGAACAAACAGTTTTACTTTGTCTTGGCTTAAATTAACCAGTAAACATTAACTGGTCCACTGGTGTGACAGCAGATATCATAAGATGGATGGGTTTATTTGTGTCCAGATAAGATTTAGCTCTCTTTTTTATCAGGTAAAAGGAAATTTCATAGTTCGGCCTGGTAAGTAAAGGGTACATTATTATTTATAACATATAATTATTCTCAGCTTTTGATAGTAGACTGGTTTCTGAAAGCATGTAAATAAGAAATATGGTTTAATTTATTAAGTTAAAGAAATTTAGATTTATATGGACAGATGTCTGCAGGAAAACCAAATGTTCTGGAGTTTTGGAGACTTGCAGGTCATTATTTTACATTTATTTATTTTTATTTTACCTTTATTTTACCAGACAAGACATTAACAACAGTTTCTTATTTACAATGACGGCCTGACAGGTGTCAGAAGACACTTGAAAGGGGAAAGAGGGTAGGGGACAAAAAAACAACAACAAAAAAACAAAAAACAAAGAATGACTAATTATTCAAACAGTAGAAAAACATTTACAAGTATCTTTAGAAATATCCATAAGAAGGCCCATAAAAGCAGTGATTGAAATAAACTTATCCAGTTAAATGTTTTTTGTAACAAATTCCAATCATTAGCAGCAGCAGACTGCAATGACAGCAGGCCAAAGGATGTGTTGGATTTAGGGACATTTACTCTGATGTAAGAGGAAAACTGCCTATTGTACTTGGCCACAAATATTGGCTGCAATAACTGACTTAGATTGAGGGGAGAGTATCCAAGATGCATTACATGCATTTCACAAACCAGATTACTGATGAATACAATTAAGTCAAGAAATCAGATTTCTTATAACAAGGAAGCCACCCTTGGCAAACTTCCTGTTCACCTTTAGCTGTTAGACACCTCCTGTGTCTCACAGCTATCAGACCAGATCATATAAATGGGTAACCTTCAGTCTGCTCTGAACTTGGTTTCTATGAAGCCTGGACTTGGGAGAATATTCAGGATAAATCTCATCTCAAAACATTGCCCTCATATGAAGTGTTCAAGCACATTAAAAAATGTTTCACAAGGAATGTAAATAGTCAAATTTGTTTTTTTTTCATGTCTCTCTGGTTCTGTTTTCTTGTGTTAGATGTGATTGTTGGAATTAAGATCAAAAATGTGTGTTCTTATTGTTGGGTCCCACCAGCTGAACACGTTTCAAGACTCTAAGAAACAAAGAGTCCTTGGTTGCTTGCACCCAAGTGTGAACCCAGGTTAACAAAACTAGAGATACTCCTCTTCTCACTCTCTTTCCCCTCACAGCTGCTGCAGGAGCAACTCTCTGCTAAAATAACTAAGTTATCTAGTGCCAGCAGCTACCACACAAGTCTGCTGGCTGATTTAACAAGCACAGGAGCCACAAAGTAGAGTTAGCTTGCCGCTAACTCTGTAAGGACTGCACAAAGGAGTGACCTGGGCCCTCTGACCTGCATGACTGGAGCACCAACTACCCAGCAAAGCCTGCATCTTTCAGCCTTGGAGCCAAACTCTTCTCAGTCTGACTCATCCATAGAAGCATAAGAGGCAGCACGCCACAAAGCATCTCTTTCTCCAGAGACTTGGTAACAACCGTGCATAGCCTAGTAAAATATAGCATAGCATAGTATGGCTAAGTATAGACTGTTAACTTTGTAGATGTACATGTACTGTTTTGATTTAACGTTGTTCACTGAGTTTTATTGTTGTGATACATTTCCATTGTTAAGCTGTTGAATAGCCATACACGTTACATCCAGTAACTAGGCCTTGCATGCAACTAACCTCTTCCTAACCTGGCACCTTTAGCCTACATGAATTGGAACAGAGAACCAAACAGTTAAGAGTTTCAAAACCTAACTTTGCACAATTTGCTTCTGGCAACACATGTGCTTTTAAGACACCACATGGTCTGGCCTTTTGTCTCTGTGGTTCTCTTTGTCAGCCATATTGTCTGCATGCCATGTGCTCAGTGTGATAGCCAAACCTGTAGCCAAGGCCCAACATTCTGTAACTGTGTGACAGGTCTCCCTTGAGAAAGAGACTATACATCTAAAGAGACTTCCTGGTTAAATAACAGATAAATAAAAACCGAGATGAAGATAATCTGTCGGTGCTGAGCTCTTTGTGTTTAATCTCTTGAACATGAGGCAGAGAATGGTTGAACGTCATCAAAGATTAAATCCATTTGTAAATAGTTCTGTATGTTCCAGATACATTACTTTTAAATGGTAATGAATGAAAATATTCCCCCTTTTCTTTTGATAATCAAGCCAGGTAGGTAAAATAAACATCAGGGATTGTTAACTTATCAAGGAAGTCAGAGGTTATAACAGAAATAAATACACCGCTGAGGGAAACGCCTTTTGTTGAGCAGATCATTCAATTTTGAAGCCACTTCTCTTTATCAACAGGTGTGTCTAATCTTTGAGCTTTTGTTTGTATCTTAAAAGACATTAAACTGTTTTGGTTTCAGTTTGTCAATCTAAATTGTAGAAACAGAAAACCTGCATCAGTTTTACTCCAAACCAAAGTATAGATTATGTTCAGGGGATTAACAAAGTTATTACAGTTTGTCCTCTGGGGAACATGCATGTCTGCACCAAATCTGACGGCAATCCAACCAATAGTTTCTGAGCCATTTCAGTCTAGACCAGAAATGTCAATCTGCTGGTTGTGTTAGACTATAAGTTAAAGAAACATCAAAGTCATGAGGATAAATTGTCAGCGAATCATGAATGAATGTACAAAATTTTATACCAATCCACCTTTACACACAATTTTTTGCACACATGGACATAAAAATGAACAATTATAAAAACTAAATACTGTGAATAAGCCACTATAAGGCCCTTTAGACAGTTAAAGTTTCTATTATTATTTTATGTTTTTGCTGAGGCATTGCACAGTGGCGATGTGAGGCTTCAGTGACATAGTGACCCAATAAAATTAATTCCCAAGTGGCTCATATGAGGCTATGTGGCAGGCACAAATTGCAGTGCTAAAAACAGAGGACCAGTATAACAATATGATAGGATTTTTTTTCAGACAGGCAGGAGGACTAGATTAAACTGACTGCTGTTATACACAGAAACATCTTGGCAACATATTATTTCTCTCAATGTTTGGTAGATACAGAACCATCAAAAATAGTTCAAACACTTTGAAAAATACATACTATGCTGGCAGCGGCCAGTCACATAACATATATTTTAACAGGCTCACACCCTCACAACTTACAGCCTACTCACTCAGTGTTGTACTTGATAGACTGGGTGTGAGCACCTTTTGTTGCAGCTGGATATCCATCCACAGTGAGTGTCTGATTAAGGAGCTGACACGGAAGCAAATAATAGTTTTGATAAAGTGCTTAGATAACAGCAGTTGGTAATAGTGTCTTTATCTAGGCACTTAGAGTGAGGTACAAATTATATCTGGGTGTGGTATCTGAAAATATAAACACAAATAAATAACCATGTATAGTTTGACAAAGATATATCATTCATAACTAAATAATTCCTAAATAATGTGCACCATTAGCACATTAATAGATCTGACAACATCACACATTATATAGATGACCACAAATTTCTTTCTTTTAAACACAGCACTGCCAATATACATGAAATACATTAACCAACAAAGTCAGCTGCAGGACAGGAGTGTTCACCAGTGGGAATTTAAAAAAAAAAGCTTTCAATTTTTGTTAGCTTAGCTATTTCATCCTCCAGTTCTCTCCTTTCTCCTCTGAAATCCGCTTTTGTGTCGAAAAAGCATTTATGGCTCGGTGCTGCCTGAAAAAACCCACTTAAGTAATAGTACATAAGTATTATGAGCTTGATGTAGTTAAAATATTGCAGTAAAAGTACATAAGTATTATGAGCTTGATGTAGTTAAAGTATTGCAGTAAAAGTACATAAGTATTATGAGCTTGATGTAGTTAAAGTATTGCAGTAAAAGTACATAAGTATTATGAGCTTGATGTAGTTAAAGTATTGCAGTAAAAGTAGTGGTTTGGTCCCTCTGACTGATATATTATTATATATGACATCATTAGATTATTAATAGTGAAGCATCAGTGTTAGAGCAGCATGTTACTGTTGTAGCTGCTGGAGGTGGAGCTAGTTTACACTACTTTATATACAGTTAGCTAGTTTAGTCCAGTGGTTCCCAACCTAAGGGTCGGGCCTCTCCGAAGGCTCAGCAGATGAATCTGAGGGGTCGTGAGATGATTAATGGGAGAGGAAAGAAGAAAGTTTTCAGTTTTTGGACTTTTTCTCTAATCTTTGATTTTTGCTGAAATATTGGATCACTTGAACATTTATTGAAATGAAAGCATGTGAGAAGTTTAGAGGGAAAAATCACTATTTGGTGGAGCTGTTAACAACTCATAGACATGTGAAATGTGACCCCGACTACACACTGCTTTTTGTAAGACGTCAAAAGACAAAAAGGTTGGAAACCACTGGTTTCATCTTTAACAATGTGTTGTATTTTAAAAGCTTGTTATATTATCCATTGTGTCAAATCTTCATCTGAAAAGTAACTAAAGCTGTCAAATAAATGTAGTGGAGTAGAAAGTACAATATTTCCCTCTGAAATGTAGAAAGTAGCATCACATGGAAATACTCAAGTAAAGTACAAGTACCTCAAAATTGTACTTAAGTATTTTTACTTAAGTAACTTTTTTAATGCAAGACTTTTACTTAGTTGGATCTGAATACTTCCTCCACTGCACATAAAGTTATTACACTAAAATTGATGCAGTGTAATATAACAGCTCTGCAAAAACATTTCACAAAGTAGAAGTGGTGACAGTTTAGGTTTTAGGTTTTTGATTTAAACTCTTTTAGAGAGGTGTTGATTCAACTTAACTGTCATTTTAGAGGCTGTAGTTTATGGTGCTGTTGAGTTGTACTGCATTAGACTGAGAGGTGTTTCTCATATTTTCGTCTTTTCCATTTATATTAATGAAGTTAAACTAAATATTAAAAACACCAACTAGCCTTTATTGAAGAATTTATATTAAGCATAGATGTTACTGTCCCAACAGTGTTTGTGTCAACATTTGGCAATGATCCTTTTACAATAATTTTGTTTGTTTAAATGGGCAGATTGCCACTGAGGAAGTACAAAGACTTCAATCTGTATTTGTTTTATAGTAATAAGGAAAAATATGTCTTTTATTGCCACTGCTGCCTTACCAGCTTTATTCTTTTATATAGTTAATGTCTGATCTTTATTGTGTCCTCCTGGTCAAGTGTGGAGGTTGTAAGTAACTTCACTTCTTTCTAACTCCACATCCCCTCATTTTTTTTTTTTTTCACTTTCAGATTTCTTCGTAGTCTTCAGCGCCATCCAATGCGGACTCATGTGACATCACTTGATAACGATTAAATCTCATTAACCTGAATCTATCATCTCTTTGTGTTCTTTATCAGTGTCCAATCTTTATGACCTGATCATAAGTTATACAGGATTTTCTGTGAAGGAAGTACAGAGGCTTGTTTACATTTTATTACAGTTGTATAGTGATGGTCATAAGTTACTCTCCAATTACAAGCCCCAAGCTTGCAACACTTAAAGGAAAAATCCAACATTTACATTTGGTAAATCCTCTTGTTCTTTGTTTTCCCCAGAGTCAGATGAGAAGGTGGATGACAGTTTCATCACTTTGCATCCATTAAAGAGGTCCGGGAAATGTTTAGCCTAGCTTAAGGGGAAACTGGTAGCCTAACTTCATCAAAAATGTCACAATGTCCTGAAAAAAATCTGATTACTCTAAAACCACTTAACGTGAAGGTGCTCAGAAAAGAGATTTCCCCTCTTCTCTCAGACAGCTGATAGCTTCTTCCTCTTTTTACTTATAGGTGTTTAGGGGACATTGTTTATGATAATGATCAAATCTCATAAACCTGGATCTACTCATTAAGTTAGAGCAAATTGAAACAAGCAATTTATTATAAGTCTGAGTCACAAGGGTTTAGCTTAGCACAAAGACTAGAAGTGAAAAAGTACACCTTCCAAAAAACTCCAAAATTGTCTGATTTACATGTTATTTCAAATGTGTTGGAATACAAAATGAGCACGTGTGTAAAAAGTTAACAAGGGTTTGTCAAGTGACGTCATTTTATTTAAAAGAGACAAACACTGACTGCTGAGTAATAAAAACAAAACTGATTACTGGTTAAAAGTTAAAAGGACAGCATTACGTCTAGTGTCTCATACAGTCTTATCTCTTTGTGTTCTTTATCAGTGTCCAATGACCTTTTCTGTAAAGGAAAATCCCCCCCCCCTCACACACACACCTTCTCTCGCACACACACTCACACACAAACACTCCTTCTGATTCTCACTCTCTCATCTCATTAGTC
The DNA here is from genome assembly GCF_914725855.1 of Thunnus albacares. Taxonomy (NCBI): domain Eukaryota; kingdom Metazoa; phylum Chordata; class Actinopteri; order Scombriformes; family Scombridae; genus Thunnus; species Thunnus albacares. Next base: position 36,196,994 of record NC_058107.1, on the reverse strand, counting down.
CAGTTTGTGTTTAAAGTTGGTGGTCAAAGTGGGAGATCAGACAAAGTAAAACTGCAGTTTGCTGTGTGTAGCCATATAAACCTGGAGCCAACAGGAGGTGGACAGTGTTAAGGTGGATGTGATGGTGAGTACTTGTTTGTTTTATTTTTTACCTCAGTGTATTTTATTGAGAAGGTATTCAATTTGGTGTGAAAATTAGTTTAAACCCACATTTTATGATTTTATTCTCTGACAGTAGATATAGTAATTATCTAAAAGTGATGACAGAAAGCTTATCAGAGGCAATTTGGTCAGTGTCATGAAACCAAATTTGATTTTGAGCTTAATAGTCATTTTATGAAAGAAAAAAAACAAAAGTTAATTAAGCTTTAGGATCTGTTAACTGCCACTCATCAAATTAAAAGGCCACAGTTAGCAGTACATTTCTCAGATTAACATAGATTTATCTGTAGATACTTCTCAACCCCTAACTAATTGATAAAAATAAGTCCAGAAGGGGAGCATGCTATGGAAAGTATGCTGATCAGCAAAATACCTACAGTATTTTTGCAGTCAAGTCTTTCTTTTCATAAACATTGTTTTGGGGATTTCCCTGAAAATCACAAGACTGAAATATTGGGAGTGATCCTTCTGGATCATTAAAATTCATTGAATATGCTTTTGGTTATGGCAATCAAATGTTTTACTGTTAACTTCATAATGCAATTTTAATCCATCCCCTTTTCATTTTTTTGACATCAGTTTCGTCAATTTGTCTTTTTTTGTTCCAGTTCTGCAACTATAATCCACCTTTCCTTACTGTTTTCATAAATTTAGATGACAAAGTAACATGCACACTGACTCCACCTGATACCACATATGGCCTGTCAGTGTACATGTGTATATGCTGTATGTGTGGGGTAACCATTGTTAAACCATTGTAATGGCATAATTTTATTTATCTAATATTGTTTAATGGCCTTGCACCTAAAATTTATACTGCTTGCATAATTACAATTACTCCTTTCTAATTTTTCCTGAAACTAAAATTACGTTGCAGCTTTTTCCTCGATTCTTCCTGAAAATGTATTCTCCCATGCACATTGAGACCAAAATTGAAGCAGAGGAACATTATATAGTCTTTCTAATTACAGTAAAAGTCTTTATTCAATTAAATTCAAGACAACTTTATTTATCCCTGTTAAGTCAGTTGTATGCAGTATCTCATTAGCTTGACACATGAGCTGCTAAATTCTTCACCGATGTTAATTTAATGATTTACTGACAATAATTGTGTTCTGTGTTTGATCTCCAGATGAAGCTGTTTTTGCTGTTGGTCCTACCAGCTCTGTCCTCAGCCAGTTTTCTTGACATTGTCAATGGCACAGAGCAAAGAAATGGTAATTATTGATTATTCATTTCTCTTGTTGCTATGTTAATTATTTGTTTATTATATCAGTTTATTTGTCAGCGGCAATGCAATTCATCAACAGAAAAAAGGCTGATTGAATTTTGAAGGCAAATTTTCATCTGTGTTTCTGGCAAAATGTTTAAAGGGCATCTTAAAAAATAAAATGAAACAACATATCTTATGAAGTTAACTAATACAAACAAACATAATAACAAATATCATGCACAAGACTCTACAGTACAGGACATGTGGACCAATAAAAAATACCACACATTGTGTAAAACACATGGCAGTTTTTCAGAATCCAAATTGAGGAAGGACAAATGAAGAAGAAAACATAAAAAAAACATAAAAAATAAAATCAGACAAGGAAAGAAATAGCAGAGGACTGATCAAGACAATAAACAAGACAAGGTGACAAGAAATGTTTACATTTCACATATTCATTAATTATTATAACTATTATTATTATCTCTCCATATAGCCTCTGGCTACTGCAAAAAATACTTCCTGGGTCACAGTACAAGTGCCAGTGGTTGGGAATCACTATCCTAACTGATACTTCATTTTGGTTAAGTTGGGACAAGAAAACAAGAGTCTACAGCAATTCTAGCAGCTCTATGAGGCTGTATTGTAATTTTTTTTTTTTACCATATTAACCATTAGTTTGGCATGTTAGCATGGTAACACTTGCTAATTAGCATAAACACAAAATACATGGGAATGTCATTCGTTTTGCAGGCATTTGAGTAAAATGTCTATTTGATGGATGGACATGAAATTTGGTGCACACATTCATGTCCCCTTCAGGATGAAATGTAATAACTTTGGTGATCCTCTGACTTTTCATCTAGTGACATCATCAGGTTAAACTTTCAGTTTGTCCAATCAGCATGTTAGCATACTCAGTCTTGTTTAGAGAGAATGGCCTCAAAATGTTCTGCTTGCTTTGGATTGTCAGAATTGTGCTTGATTTTGAAGTGATTACATCAAATAATAAAAAAACATAGAACAGAATAGAATAGAATCAAATAGAACAGAACTTTAATGTCCCACTATGTTTTCCTTTGTCTTACCATTAAAAACAACAACAATAAACAATGATGACAATAAAAACAAAGACACATAGAAGGTCAAACATCAGCAGTACAGCAATATACTGTATGTGCAACAGTTATCCAGTTGTTTAATGAGATGCCCTTACCTGGGCATATTCTAGTGCTGTTTGTTCATTATATTCACTGCATTTGGTACAAAGGACACTTATATATCTTTATGTTAACCAGAGGTGACCTATAATGTCGTCCAGAAGGTATTAACTCAAATTAAGAATAGAGGGAATGTTCAGTGTTATTAATATTAGAAAGAGCTTGACCGTACATAACAGTATTATACAGAGCATCTAATGATCTGAATGAATGCTGGCAAACTACAAATTTCCCAGCTGGTTTTACAACCCTGAACATTTTCAGACTTGTAGTAACATGGTACAAATTTCTTTTATACAGTGTCAATACTGGACCCTGATCTAGGGGAAAGGGTTCCTGAAATCAACGCTAACGATTCGATTACAGCTGATGAAGCCCTTCTTCTTCCTCCTGTGGAGCTGAGGAACAGGCAACGTTTGCGTACGTCCTTCAAGTTTGAAAGCCCCAGCCTGGAGTGGCAGACCTGGCGTGGCTCTCTACCCAACGGATCCGTTTCAATTTACAATCATTACACATATCGCTATGATTACGTCTGCAAATACAGGTGTGAAGCTGGCTTCTACAACCCCCAAATGGGTCCTTACTGCCGCTTCCCCTTTGCAACACGAGTGTACCGTTGTGCTACGTTTGAGGTCCTGGTGAACAGGGATAACTTTGAGTTTCTAGAGTGGATGTCGGGTTCCTATGGTTCAGTGCCCCAGAATTCAATAGGGACCTGCTCCGGAGGCGACAAATACGTCGGCATGAACAAGTATGGGCTCGGAAAGGTGGATACTACGCACGGGGCATTCTACCTTCCCTGGAAAGGTAAAGAGTATTGGTACAGAAGTTGGTACCAGGTCCTGACCATCAATAAGGGTGTGATGAGTGAGGTCATTTCTGATGTCAAGTATAAAACTGATAAAATGAAAATCTTCCATTATCCTCCAGAGACCATGCGCATCTCGACCATCACCAACCATGCATGCAGTTCAGTAGTGAAAACAGTTATGCTCTCAAAGACAGATATGGTGGAGCATCGGTGGGACACAGGTTTTGCCCACACATTGGGCGTCACAAGCTCCTTCACCACTGAAATACCCATTATTGGTTTTGAAACGTCAATTTCATTTAGTGTTGAGACAACATTGGATTTCTCACAAGGAACATCCATAACAGAGGAAAACTCCCACTCTGTTTCTGTGCAGTTCAATGTTCCATCTAACCATGTCTGCAGAGCCCGTATGGTGGGATATAAGAACAAGGCAGACATCCCCTTTACAGCTCGACTTACACGCACCAACCACAATGGGAAGACCCACTCGACAACCATTAATGGGACGTACTATGGTGTCCAGATTGGAGAAGTCCATGCCATGGTGGATCGCTGTAGACCTGTACCAGATGCCAGCCCTTGCCGCTGAAAGACTAACCATGGGCATCCTGGTAGCCAAGTGCAGTGGATCCCCATGTAGGTGTTACATCTCAAGAAAATCAGAGCTGAATATCAAGAGGAACTAGAAAAAAAACCCATTTCCCCAGCAAAATTTCTTCTAATTTTTGACATTTCTCTAGGGAATTGTTGGATAATTTTACCTCATGAGGTTTAACTGATCACAACCAGGGGCCTTTGTTTTAAAGTTCAACTGAAATTAAACTGCCTTTTTATTTGTCTACTGCACAGTCCCTCCAGGTAATTGCAATTTTGCGACTGCAATAATTAACACAAATTCAAGAAATCTCTGCAATATTTGCGAGAGCTTGCAATGTTGATAAATTACCGCAACTTTTCTGCATGAAATGGCCAAATCAACAGACCACTTGTGATTTGGATTAATTATGTCATTTGGAGTCGTGGTAACTTGCGTCATCACGGCACGCTTTCAGCAAGGATTCAGGTGACAGATGGACAAATCTCATATGCCAACTAAAATTATGCCATAAATCAAGCAAAACAAGTCCCAAATGTTCCCAAATGAGGTTTGCATTCAGTTTGTCAGAAGACACCAAAGATGGACATAATTTACCTCAAACATGAAAATGGGAAAATTGGAGATAAAACATATTTTTATGTTAATGGGTTTATTTTAATGGAATTACTGACTGATTTTATGCACAATAAAAAAACTCATTAGAGATGCTGTCAATAAATACACTGTATATGATCAAGTTCTTTTCAATTTCTGTTTTTACAAGTGAATATTTACCTGTGTTAATTGGGTTTTTGACTGTTATTACATGATTATGTAAAGCAGCTTCACAGTTGACATGACATTTCAGAAATTCTGGGTTTAAACAAATACACCAACTCAATTTTTAATTCTGTTATCTTACATGGTGTAACTTGAACTGTTCATACTGTAGGGTTTTTTTTTGTTTGTTTGTCTGTTTGTTTAATTTTTGATTGTCTGTTGACAGAATTATTGAAAATAAAGATTAACAGTGAAAATAGTATTCATGATGGAGAATGATGTTTGAAATTAAGAGGGATTAATCAAATTTAATAAAGACATTGATACAAATAAAAAAAAGTCTTACATCCTGTCTTCTTTCACCCAATTTGACCTAATGGTTTCAGTCGGTCAAGGTCAGCACCAAGTGGAAGTGAAAGTACATCATTTCAATGTCAATCATTATACCAGAGCACAAATTATACTACGTTTAATAAACTGTAAACAATGTAGATGCTAGTCAAGGAGTGATGAAAGGTTCACTGAGCTGAAATATTCAATAATTCCAGTTGATGGCACTGAAAGATCACTAATTGCTCACCACACATTCTAGCAAAATGAGATGGCTTTATGAATAATCCCCAGCTCATTATGCACTATTGCAGATTCTTTTATTCAATATAAATATATAAATACTATCAGTTAAAGTATTAACATAAACTTAATATGTATGCTTATAAATAAACATTTGTGTTTTTTAGCTGATTATAATAAAATGGATGCTTGTTTCACTGTGTATACAAACATTACTGATATAAACAAACCTTGCCCCAGCATCAGAAAACAATGATAGCTTTATTTTTATTGTCTTTATTTTTACTCTACAGAAAGTACTGTCAGTTTTAAAATTTATAGCAGGTTTCTATCTTCCCTGGATCATGGATTGTTATTTAGTTAGAAACTTTACTGTCCACACTGTAAAAAAAAAAAGTTATTTCACAGAAATGTACTGTATTATTTTATAGTTTTTTGTTTTTTCTACATTAAGTGTAAATGCCATAAAAACACAGTAAAAATATTCACCATAAAATAAAGGCTGTAATCTGTAAATTAAAATGGAATATTATAGTTTTTTAAACAGGATTTTTCAATTACTTAATGGTCTTGAATGTTACGTTACATTGAATTCTATGTAAAAAATACAAATAATACACATCCTATTACTGAATGTAAAATTAAGGCAACTTTCTGTTTTTTTACTTTAAATTTAATGTAAAAAAAAGTTTTAAAAAAGTTTAAATCCAATTTATCCTTAAGACTGCCCCATCAAAGCACAAATTTCTGGATGTAAAACACAAAAAAATTATGTAAAGTTATATTCAAATTATCCTCCTTTAACACCCATTAATGGTATCTTGAGAGTTTTAGGCTTTAATTGTATGTGATTATCTCATCTATTTACAGTAAATTCCTGGTAAAAATATTGGTTTGATACTGTACAAAAAATAGGATCATGTGAAAATGGCATACAAAAACATAATTTCAATAATCATTACTTCATATAAACATTATTTGAAAGTAATTACATGCAACTGTCTACAGACTTTTCCAATTAATGTATGAGATTTACTGTATATAAATAGTATTTGACAGTAATTACAAGCAACTATCCAACATATCTGTCTGACACTCTTCTTCAGAGGGATATTTCTTATATATTGTGTGAACACTGCCATCATTCTTCAGAACCTGCCACTTATAGGGTGCTTGAGGCTACAAAGAGCTATAGTATTTAGGTCTTGATGCACAACATATTGGTGTTGGGGCTACATATCAAATCAAATGGTGATAAAAATGTATGTTTGTTGTATCCTAGGTTCCATCCTAATGCTGAGGAAAGCCTAGGGCTGAAACCCTTTTTTGCTTCTGTGCATCATTAGAAAAGTGACATACACTTATTTGTGAGGGCTGACAACTTCATTTGTTTTTTGTTTTTTTTGTGAGATGCTGCCATGACAGTGTTTTTTGTTATCATACATATTGACATGTGCGACACATGCTTATTTTAAAAAAGATAAGTAAATCCATAATAAGTAAGCTGTAAATCCACCTTAAAAATATTGGAAGCTGTCTCCCAATACATTATGTTAGACCACAACTTGAAATTGCATATGTAGCATCCATGCGTTTTTTTCTTGTGAAGGTGTCATTTGTAGATTTAGTTTTTCTTCTCTAAACATTAAGACCCAAAGTGAGTCACAGTCAGTCTATGTTCAACAAAATTCAAGGCCCTCATTGCAGTCCTGCTGCTCCCTCTAATCATTAGGTCACTCCAACATTTCCACAGGTGATAGGGCCCAAAAAGCAAAAAGCAGAGATAATATGAGGTGAATAAAGAGGGATCTCAATATGAGTAAAGCTCAATAAATTCAATAAAGTTCAATAAATATTTGTCAGAGGTTGGGGACTCAAGTTGCATGAGTCGCGACTTGGTTGACTAACACTTATAAGACTCGACTTGACTTTGACTTGAGGCAGATGATTCGAAAAGACTTGACAGTTTTTATTTAGCTGAATCGGTGTCTTCTAGTGAAGTGTGTGCAACCCAGGCTTTGAAGACAGTGTCTAGCAAGACCTAGAAAACAATGTAAGACAGTATTGAGCTCAAAGCTTGTTGAAAGCATTTTCCCATACCTGTGCTGATTTTCTAATTTTGTAGCTTTAGGATTTTCTAATTTTGTAGCTTTATTCTATGGTAAACTTTCATATCTGAAACATAAAATGTACCTGTATACTAGGCTTGGGCAATGTCTACAGAATTAATTTGTAAAGCAAGCAGTAAAAGGTAATTTTATGATATATTCTCGTTATTAAACATCTTGAAATCTCATACATCTCAAATGGGGATCTGTATTAAATAGATTGCACAATATTGTAAAATTTCAGTAGAAAAATGTATATATTTATTCAGTGTCAAAGTTGATATAAAGGTATTTTTACATAGACCTTCTGGTTTTTGTACATTCAGAACTCCATATATTAATGTGAAATGTCTGTAGATATACTGGGGAGTTGCTTGCAATTACTGTCACATAATGTTTATATAAAGTAAACCCTATACATTTATGGGAAAAGCTTGTAAATATATTGGAGAGTTGATTTTAATTACTGTCAAAAATGTTTATATAATGTATACTCTATACATTTATGGGAAAAGCCTGTAAATATATTGGAGAGCTGCTTGTAATTACTGTTAAATAATTATATAAAGTTAACCTCATACATTAATGGGGAAATGTATGTAGATATATTTGATAGTTGCTTTTAAATACTATCAAATAATGTTTATATAAAGTAATGATTATTAAAATTATGTTTCTGTAAACTATTATCACATGATCTTATTTTTTGTACAGTATAAAACCAGACATTTACCAGGGATCTACTGTAAATAGATTGGATAATCACATAAAATAAAAGCTTAAAGCTCTCAAGATACCGTTAATGGGTGTTAAAGGAGGGTAATTTGAATGTAATTTTACATAATCTTTCTGTGTTTTATATCCAGAAATCTGTACTTTGATGGGGAGTTCTTGTGGATGGATTGGATAATCCTATGAATTTACCAAAGATTACTGTTTGATTGCAGTTTGATTGATGGTTGAAATCATTGAAGTATGCAGTTTTTTTTGTATAATAACAACAAAGCAATTTATAAAGAAGATTATACTGTACACAATTAGCATGTAGTATTGAATTGAAACACAACTTATTTAAAAATTTCTCAATTCAAAAGTTTAACTGCTGGACACAAGATATTTCCTCCATCACTGTAAAGTCCATTGTCAGTGTTTGTGCACTGTAGGCTGCAAGTTTCCACATCACACTTGTGTAAGTTGCATACTGGACCACGATTTTCTTTGTGATGTCACATAATCATGTTCAGACATACAGTGCATGTGTTAAACTTATATAAGATTTAAGGTGAGCACAGAGAAACTTTCCTCCTTCAGCAGATGAATGTGAAAACAAACTGCTCATGCATTCATTCTGCACAGAAAAGAGAACAACATCCAAGTGGAGTAACAATAAGCAAAACACCTTTTTAATGGAGGGGGACTTTAAAATGCCATGTGATTTTATTATGTACAAATCCATTTATCATTAAGGCATGAAATAAAAAGGCATATATTTATATTCATATTATATTCATTCATTTTACTTGAGTCCAAAGTGGTTTACAATAAGTGTATACAAACTCAACAAGGAACGAGATCTAGATGTGAAAAATTGTCGCATTTCATGTCGTGGTAATTTATGGCATTACAGTACATTCAGCAAGGATCAGCAGCATGCATTCTGGTGGAAGTTGAACAATTGTCACCTGCCAACAAGAATGATGCCAAAGACCATGTAAAACAATTCCCAAATGTTCCCAAATGAGGTTTGCATTAAGAAAAATACAAGTTCTCAGACAGCAGAGATGGACATAATCTACCTCTTTGGAAATTAAACTGTATTTTTATGTTAATGAGCTCATTTTAATGGCATTGTTGACTGAGTTTATTTGGTGCTAATGTTGAGGTGAAAGTTTATTTAATAAAGGCTTATAAATGGAACTCAAATACAGTATTTTCTTTTTTATATAACTTTGAGCCCATGGTTCTCATATTCAGAAAGTAATTTAAAAATAGCACTGAATTGACTTTCATGGACAAGGTGTGGAGTTTAGAGGTTCACATCGGTCCACCACGGCGTGGACTTCTCCAATCTGAACGCTGTTGTACGTCCCTGAGATGGACATCGTGTGGATCTCTCCATTACTGTAAATGCGTCTGAGGCGTGCTGTGAATGGGATGTCAGCTTTGTACTTATACTGCACCATAGTAACCATACAGGCGTGGTTTGGTGGAGCAGTGAGCTCCACAGAGACAGAATCAGTGATGGCCTCCATCACCGTTTTTTCCCGGGAAAACATGAATGTCTCCTCGGTGCTGAACTCAATGCCTACAGAGAATAATGAGGGAATCCTGGCCTTGATGCTAGTTTTAACACCAAATGTGATGGAAGAGGTGATGTCCCACCTGTACTCCACCTGATATGTCTTTGAGAGGGTATCCGTTTTCACCACTGGGTGGCACTCATAGTTGCTAATGGTTGTTTTGCGCATGATCTCTGGGGGATACTTTAAGATCTTAGACTCATCAGTGTTGTACCTGACATCGTAGATATGCTGGCTGATTACATTCTGATTGATGGTCAGGACCTGGTAGTAGTTGTACCAATACTCATACCCCTTCCAAGGCAGGTAGAAAGCTTTATCCTGAGTAACCACCTTCCCAAGTCCATATTTGTTCTTCCCTACATATGTGTCCTCCCCGGGACAGGTTCTGACTGAATTTTGGGGCACTGATCCGTACGAATCATCCTTCCACTCCAGGATCTCAAAATTGTCTTCGTTCACCAGGATCTCAAAGGGGGAACCAGAATATTCTTTTTCTGCACTGGGATAGTGGCAATAAGGGCCCATGCTGGGGTTATAAAAGCCAGCGTTACACATGTATTTGCAGACATAGTCAATGCGATCAACATATCCATTGTAGATTGAGATGGCATTGTTGGGGAGATAGTTGTTCCACGTCACCCATTCCAGGGTGGTGCCGACGTCAGCAGTGATGGAGGACGACTGAACCCACCTCCTCTGCGTTAACTTAGCAACACTAAGCAGCGGCAGATCTCTTGGCATCGATCCATTAGCTGTGATTTCAGGCCCGCCATCTAGATGTGGATTCATTAAGGAGACTGGATGAAAGGAAGGGAAAAGAGACAAAAACAATGTTTTCTTTAATACAAGGATCAGGACGTTTACCTTTAAAATGAGGATTCTTCATGCACATTCCAGGATGAAAGCACTTTAAAACACATCAATTCATTAGAATCAGAAGTAAAATATTCTTCTAGTTAGTACTTAATGTCTCCATTCATCTGGAAAAGTTTATGTGTCCAGGTCAATACTTTTAACAAAACTGTAAACTAAATTCAATAAAATTTGTTGGTACGCTAGGTCATAAGCCAAGGTTTAAATGTTTAGTTCTTTGTGTGGTTACAGTTCCAAGAATTTCTTAACATGGTAAGATATTTTTATAGAATATTTTAAACACATATCTTGTATCTTATTCCTCCGTGCCGTAGACCTCCGTTGTTAAAAACATGTCAATGAGCCACACCGCTGCAATGGGTGCATTATGAAGAGTTATATCATAACCTTTTGACTTTGTACCGAAGTTCTTTGAGAAATTTACAGTGTAGTGAAGCTGTAAACAGAACCATGTTCCTGCACATACTCAGTTTGGCTAAAAACATGAGATTTGTTGACAATAAGAGAGAAAGCCTTATCTTTTAAGTAGCCAAGCTGTTGGATGGAGTGTGTTTGCTTTTCTGATTCAATTGTTGAGTAAATGTAACAGTCATCTATAGTTAGAGTCAAAGCTTAGTGCAGAAAGCAAGAACATATAGTATGTAAGCAGAAGTCCTTAGTAGAGGTGTGCCTGAATCCAAATACGATATTCGGCAAAGCACAAATAGTGGGTTTTTTACAAACATTTATTTCTTAGAAATATTTTGAAATTATTTGTTTTCGGGAAGAAAAAAAAACATGCACATTTCCTTATTTGAACATCACTCCCAGAGTTGGGGGTGTTCCCCGGAGATAAAGCTGAGCTACTGACACACGCAAAGTGGTCTCAAGGGACTCTCCGTAACCTGTTGTTCCCCTTCTCCTTTCCATAAAGTTAGGTTGTAAAAAATAGGCAATAAATGAAAAGTGCAAAGCAAGAATTGCCTTTGAAGTTCCTCCCTACACATTACACGGTGTGCTGTCTCTGTGCTATGGGTGTAAAGATAAGTAGAGGTCTGGCTGCACATTTGCGATGCACTTGGTTTAATGTCAGTAGCGCAGTCGGGAATCTGAGAAACTCAAGTTTGAGACCCAGTGCGGGGACCTCCTTTTTAAGATAGTTTATTCATAAACACTTATTTTAACACTTTATTATCCTAAAATTAAAAGCGTAATAAAAACAAAAACTGTGTTTTTACACTTTTTTACACTTTTATTTGAATACAAACACAAATACAAATAATTTTGCTGCCTCAACAAATATAGATACAAATACAAATACTGGGCTCTCTGCACATCCCTAGTCCTTAATGCCTGTAGCCAAACCAAGGTAAATAATCATCAGCCGCCAATGGTGATTTGATAGTTATTGTTAAATAACTATTATAATTAATATTAGTTAAATGGGAAATCAAGTTTTGTTTGTGGCATGATTGAAGTGGTCCTCTAAAAACCAAGAGCAGAGCTGCAACACCAACACTGTAAACCCTTCTGAAGGGGTTTCCATATGATTTATTGCTCTATAAGGCATTTAATCAATCCCTCCAGGAAATTGCGATTTTGTGCTCGCAGTAATTAACAAAATTCAACTGTCCCAAATAAACTGCTAAAACCGTGCAAGTGCATAGAATCTAATTAAGGATTAGAAGTCCCTCCAAGAAACTGCAGTTTTACACCAGTTCAAGAAATCTCTACAATATTTGAGAGAGCTTGTAATTTTACAAACAATTACAGCAATCGCAACTTTTCTGCATGAAATGGCCAAATCAACAGACCGCTTGTGATTTGGACCAATTGTCACATTTCATGTTGTGGTAAGTTACGTCATCACAGCACATTTATCAAGGATTCAGATGTGCATTCTGGTGGAAGATGGACAAATCTCACTTGCCAACAAAAATGACCATAGACCGAGCAACACAATTCCCAGGTGAGGTTTGCATTCATTTAGTCAGAAGAAAACAAGTTGATGTTGTTCAGCAAAGATGGACATAATCTATCTTAAACATACAAATGGGAATTTAGGAAGTGAATCTATATTTTTATGTTAATAGATTTATTTTAATGACACTATTGACTGATTTTCCTTGGTGCTAATGTTAAGGTGAAAGTTTATTTAATAAAGGCTTATATATGTAACATGGTACAGTGTTTTCTTTTTTATATAACTTTGAGCCCATGGTTCTCATGTTCAGAAAATACATTTTAAAATTAGCGCTGAAATATAGTTGTTCCTGTGACTCTTCATTAGTAGAAGAAAAACAGAAATCACCTTATTTTCCTTTGCTAGTAATTTTTCCCAATTCCCACAATTTTACCTTTACCAAAAAACATTGCACATTTTTGGGAAAAGCCATTGTAAAATCAAGCATTTCTGGCTGCAATAATCACAAAAAACTCCATTTTTACCATTGCTGTGCTCTGTGGTGTTCTTGATGTCCAGAGGATTGGCTGAAGACAGAGTCTGCAGAGCCAGCAGGAACAACACTGACAGCTTAATCTGGAGATTAAACATAGAACTTAATCACTGGTAGGTTATGATACAGTGTTAAACAACCTTTAAATACAAGCTTGGTGAATAATTCATTATCTCAAACCTGGACTCTCTGAACATGGTAAATTTATTTTTGGAGGAGAAAGAAGAACTAAAATAATGATTAAAATTTAGGAAAATTATAAGTTGATATCAGAAAGAAAACTCAGAGCAGCATTCATAATTTTCAGTGATATAGATTCACAATTTGACTAATAACAACACAAAATACAATAAAAAGTATTCACCATCATAGTGTCCATCAGTTGATCCACCTCCAGTCACCTCCAGGTTTATATACTGTAGCTGCTTCATGGTTGAGTCATTGGACAAACAGTTTCACTTTTTGGCACTGCAATTGACCAGTAAACATTAACTGGTCCACTGGTGTGAGAGTAGATATCATAAGATGGATGTGGTCTGGTGAGTAAAGGGAAATTATTATATATATATATAACTTAATAACTTAATAAAGGAAACCATATTTCTTACTTACATGCTTTCAGAAACCAGTCAGTTAAAACCAGTATATATATATATATATATATATATATATATATATATATATATATATATATATATATATATATATATATATATATATATATAAAGTGAAAAAAATTATACAGGATGATGCAGAAAACCAAATGCTCTGGAGTTTTGGAGACTTGCAAGTCATTGTTTTACATTTATTATTATTATTATTTTTAATTTAACCTTCATTTTACCAGGCAAGACTTTGCCTTTACAATGACAGCCTGGCAAGTTTCAGAAGACACTTGAAAGGAGGACGGAGAGTAGGGAACAAAAAAAAGAAGAAGAATGACTTATTAATCAAACAGAAGTAAAACATTTACAAGTGTTAGTCAAGCAGAAATGTTTTCCCCCATTTCTAATAGCTATCAGACCAGATCATCTAAATGGGTGATTTTCAGTGTCCCTACAGTCTGCTCTGAACTTGGTATAACTGCAGTTTCTTTCTATGAAGCCTGGACTTGGAGGGACTTTCAAGATAAATTTAATCTTGAAACACTGCCCTTCAAGCTCTTCAAGCACATTAAAAAATGCTTCACAAGGAATGTAAACAATCAAATGTAATCTTTTTCATGCTTCTCCGGTTCTGTTTTGTTGTGTTAGATGATTGTTGGAATTAAAATGAATTAATTAATTAAAAGTAAAAATATGTGTTTTTATGTAACTGTGTGACAGGTCTCCCTTGAGAAGGAAATTATACATCCCAGACTTCCTGGTTAAGTAACGGATGAATAAAAAAAAAGATGAAGATAATCTGTCTGTGCTGAGCTCTGTGTGTTTAATCACTTGAACGTGAGGCAGAGAATGGTTGAACATCAACAAAGATCAACAAAGGTCAGTGATGCTTACGGAACTTCTGCCTTTTTTTCGGACCTCATCACTGTCATGCCAACAATGACGGTAAAGCACACCCTCTCGTGTAATATTGCTTAATTTCCTCCCTGATGATAGCACTAGATGAAAATTCAGGAGATCACCAAAGTTATGTACATTAATAATATCAGCAATGCTTGCAGCATGGCTTGAGAGATGGCATTGTTGGTCAGTCAGGTGATTCACCACTGTCAGCAACTATTAGATGGATTGCCATGAAATTTTGTTCAGACATAAATGATCTCCTGAGGATGAATCATACTGACATTGGTGATCTCACTGACAGAGCAAAGGGCCGGCACTGATCAATGATGCATCACGTCCTCTCTGTGGTGAAAAAGAGTTGTTACCATTACGACAAAGATACAGAGATCAGTAACACCTTCTAGTACAGCCCTATCAAAGAAATCATTGTGATATGATATAATATGGTGTCACTTGCACTTTGATGCTTTCTGGTCTACAGTAATATCTCAACATTTACAAAATGGAGTGAACAAATGGCTCCCAAACAATTTATCCTACCCTCTATGGTCAACATGATGATGACATTTGTAGTTTTGAGTAAAATGTCTATTTGATGAATTAACATGAAATTTGGTACACACATTCATGTCCCCTTCAGGATGAAATATAAAGTTGGTGATCCTCTGACTTTTCATCTAGTGCCATAACCAGGTCAAAATTTCACATGTATGTTAGCATACTCAGTCTTGTTTAGAAAGAATGCCCTCAAAATGTTCTTCTTGCCTCGGATTGTCAGAATTGCTCTTGATTTTCAAGTGATTACGTAAAATCATTAAAAAACATATAATAGAACAGAACTTTAATGTCCCAATATGGCAAGAAATTTGTCTTTGGTTTTTAATCACAACAACAACAATAATCAACAATGATGATAATAATTAATAACAACAAAGACACACACAAGGTCAAACATGAGTAGAACAGCAATATACTGTATATGCAACAGATACAGTATACAGTTTAATGGGATGCCCCAACCTGGGCATAATCTAGTGCTGTTTGTTCACTATATTCATAGTATTTCGTACAAAGGACTCCTTTTATATCTTTTTGTTGACCAGAGGTGACATTAAAACTTTTCCCTTGATGCTTTGTGCTGCAATGTGTCTGTCTGGTCTGTTCGGGTAACTTTACCTGGACAGATACTCAGCAGCTTGCTTGGCACTACAGCCTACTCTGTTCGCCGCTGCAGAATTTTATGGATAGTGGAGAAAGCGGTAGGTTGAGCAGTTTTAGCCGAATGATTGGGGATGTAAAGTCGCACTAAACCGATGACTTGAGAGGTCCCATTCAGCAGCTAACGTTAGCTAAGCAAATCATACTGTAGCTAGCTGCCCTGCACACATGCCATGCTAAGTTAGCTGCCCAGCGCTAACCAACGTGGTCCTGTAAGTGACATTTTTCCCAGGATGGCAAAGTCACCACCCTACGCTACTCTGGTTGACTTACCCTGATCATAGCAAACAAACATTCTTCACGTCAAACCCTTTAACAACCAAACAAGGAAGGTCTAAAATTCATGCTCAGTGAGCCTTTCATTCATAGTCATGTGACGTGTGGTGCAGGACATGTAGTAAAGCAACAGACCAGGAGCAATCGCAAATGATTTTGGAGGTGAGGATTGAGTGAGACTATGGGCCTTCTCAATTTGCATCTTGTCTGTACTTGTGTCCTTGTGAAACGTCATCAGTCGCAGCCCAAGTACTGTTCTAATACAAAAGCTCACATTTCACCAAGAACGGTTAAAATTTCCAGAAGTGTTCTTGACATGCTCATTTTACTACTGATGCATTGGTTAGTAACTTGTGTGAACTTGTCAACACAAATATCCCAGCATTCATTTTGGTAGTCAAGCATGGCACGGAAAACAACTTTTTTTTTTTTTGCTTTGTCCAGAGTCCTCCTGGAAAAAAGTCTGACCTGGCTATTACAGCCAAATAGGCCAGAAAGAAAGTGAAACAACCTGAAGGGAAAATACAAATTAACCTACTATTGTATCTGCTTCTCAGCAATTACGTGGTAGGGCATGCCTGAGACATGATTTAAGCAAGGTTTGCCAAGTTAATATGCAACTATTGACTAATGGAGAAAACTTATTACACAGATGCAATGGACAAGGACAAATAAGTCATTAAACACTAAGTGTAACTTTAGTTATTTCATAAATGTGGAATTCATCAGTACAAAAACGTCAGGCTGGGCACAAATATTGGTAGTACACATCAGTGTTTCAGCTTCCCTCATTTTTGCAAGACGTCTTTAAATAACTGTTGTATAATAATTTGACATGAAGAGAATTTCCGCAGGATAGCGTTGGAATAAACACATAATAGACATTTCTTAGGCCATTCAAACTGTGGAAACATTTTGGGACTGTAAATATGTTCAACAAAAGTTTTCACAGCATTCATTAATTAATATGTTATTTTTTAGGAACTTAGGGATCTTCTGACAGGGAAAGGGGTGGAAGCGGGTGGGGTGACTGCTGCCACCTGGCACTGGTATAGTCTGATGAATGCTGCACTCAATAAGTCCAATTCTGGTAGTTGCATCAAACATGACTGCTATTACAGGTGGTGTTGTCAACTACCTGTCCTCTGCACCTCCCAAAGAAGAAGAAAGAGGGCCAGGGTCAGTGAGGAGCTCCTGGAGTTCTTGAAGGAGCAGGCAGAAAGGGAAGAAGCAAGGGAGACAGCAGCCTCTGAAAGGGCTGAGAGATACTTGTCTCTCTTTGAGAGGTTTGTAAATAAATTATAACATATATATAATTTAGATTTAATGTTTCAACTCCTGATTATTGTTTGTTTGTTGTACTTTTCTTACATGAAAACATATTTTAGAAGTTGAGTTTCAGTCTGTATGGAAGGTAAATAAACTGTTGTACATAAAGTGGTAACATGCAGGTTATTGAGACTTAAGGTGAGACACCAAAGCTTATAATGGTGATCAGAACAATGCCACCTTCTCAAATTGACATCTGTTACATAGTTAGAACACTTGTACTACTTGTAGACAGCCATCAAATTTTTCATGCTTCTTTCTAACTATGATTAACAGAAGCGTTTTTTTCCGTTGTCATTGCCATTCTATGAGGTGCGTATTTAAAAAACAAAATAGTTAATAACCATATGCACAATCACTTTTAATTATTCACCAATAAAACAATAACAATAACAATTTAACTAATCTAATGATGATTATAATAACAATTGTAACAATAACATTTTCATGTCACAGTGCTCACTGGACATGTAACCTCGGGGTTTACCCCCTTAGTTATTATCATGCTCCCTCAGACATGCAGACAGCTCTCCAGGGGCAGACACACGTGCAGCAAGTCTGTCATGGAGATTATTTCCTGAGAGCTCCTGATCATCATCAGGAATGTTCTCCCAATCTTCTTCATCCTCCTCGTGATGTTCCTCCTCCTCCTCCGGGATGTTGACAGACAGAGGTTGTGGAGGATGCAGCATGCTGATATTACTGGGGGGGCAAATAGAGGCCGAATCTCCAAAGCCCTCAAGAAGATGGCTCGTCAGCGAGTTTTTAGCATGCCGAAGGTACGCTCAATGACGTTCCTGTCCTTGGCATGGTGCTTTTTAAAGTGTGCTTCAACTTGGCCTGATGATTAAAATATAGGTAACATAAAATCTATGTAGTGTTTCAAATAGATCGATAGAAACTTTATTGATCCCAAGGGAAATTCAGGGATGCAAATGCAAAGTAACAAATGTAATAAACAATTTACTCTGTGTATTCTTACCGGCTACAGGCTGGCAGTATGGTATCACAAGGGAGGCAGGATGCTGCAGGCATGGGTACCCCTCTCTCCAAGTAGAAAGAAGCCAGCTGGTGGATAGAGGGACTCCTTGTACATCAGAGATCTCTGGAGGAGAAGGGCATCATGGACTGACCCTGGTTGCCAATGTAAGTGTCCAGAAATTTCCCTTTTCTGTCACACACACCCTGGACTACCACTGAATGGAAGAGCTTGCAGTTTATGTAGCACTTTTTTGTGGTTCAGCAGGTGGGAGTATTCTGATGTGGCACCCATCTATGGCACCAGCCGCACAGCGGAAAGCCTCATGGCCAGCCAGGCGAGTAAAGCTGCCCCCACCTCCTCCGGAAATGAATAATTTTGTGCCTCTCAGTATGGCGAAGATGTCTGCTATCACTCTGTATGAGGTGCCACATGCAATCCAGTAGAGGCAGACAGACAGACCTTCTTTGAATTGCCCTTCTGAGATTTCTTCCTTTTTTTTCTCCTACCAATGTTTTTCCTTATCTCCATGAAGTTTAAGATCATGGGGTGTTTGAGACATGTAATGGGCTAAACAAATGAACTTTACTTGATTCATTGTACAAGGCTTATCAGACTTGTTTTATCTATAAATGTGAGTGTGAACCTCTTTTGATGTAAAGTAAGTGTGTGGTACAGTAATTTCATTTACTCAAATAAATCATCAAACTACCTATGTTATTAATTCTATGCTGTTCTATTTACCTCCTCCCCATTGATTGCACAATGAAACTATAGTAATTTATCCTGTTCATTCAGGTGTTCTCCCAGGATTTCACCACAAGGTGGTGCTGCTGCACCATTAAGAAGGGATCTCCTCTCGGCCAGTATGGATAGGATGATGATTACAGGGATCAAAAACTGTTACAGTGTGGGCATGTGAGTATTACTTAGTGATAGACTCGGGGAAAAAAATAACAGAGAGACAGCTCCAGTAAGCCCCAATAAATGTCCAATGAAATAATCCTGAGCAGAAATATCAAATGAATCCAGTAGATGGCACTAAAAGCACTACACATTGTGGCAGAATGGGAAAACAATATGAATAGACCCCAAGTCATTACACAGCAGCACAGTAGTGAGCGTAATATGTTAAGATTTTAAGGCCAAGGATGTCATTTTTTGATGATATAAATTAAACGGATCTTCAAATATATAAGTGGAGGAGTATTTCATAATTAATAATGTAATCTTAACACTAAATATGGGCCTTTTTTGCTGCTGTGTTTGCAGTCATCACTGCTGAAAAGTAACCTTTAACAGCGCCCAAAAAAAAAAAGAAACTTTTTCATTTTCAACTACGACTCCAACTTTAATGTTATTGTAATAATAATAGAGAGGAAACATAGAGTATGTTTATCCATAACACTGCACATGTCACTACAAAATGACTTTTGAAAAACTGTTCTCTTACGGAAAATGTGGGACAGTTAAATGATCTTGCAGTCCACTTTGAGTATTGCAACCTGTTCTTGGCACTCGTTTAGAGATTACCAAACCAAGTAATAATAGAGAATGTGATGTCTGACTCTACCATGGAGTTGTAAAAGAGCATAATGACTTTACTGGCCCTCAGTCTGCTTCCAGGGGGCTTTTTTTTCTCAAATTGCCACTGTGTTGTCTCTAAATGTCAGCTTATTATTTTACTGCTGAAAGACCACAGGCTACCATAAAATATCTGGCATTATTGTTTGTCCATCGCCTGGATAGAGCCTCCTGTTCCTGTGTTAAAACGGAGGAGAGAGAATGGTTGATGAAAATAGAGGGGTTAGGGTGGGAGGGACTTGCAACTGAGACGAACGGAGAAGACTTGGCGTGTTCTCTGTTCCCGAACTTTGTTTATAAATCTATAAACTTCATGAAACATGGGGGACTATATATTTTTCACTGAGGTCCCTACAACAAGTTAGTCCTCTTACATGTACAATGAATATGTCTGCAAATATGTGTTTGATCTTCTACACACCAAACATGGATCATTACTGCTGCTACCCCTCAGCAGGACAAGAGTATCGAGATCCTGACTTCTGGTTCCTGAAATCAGAGCTGCTATTTCTGGGATCCCCTCAGTCAGCTGGCTCCTGCCACTATCCACAGTGTAAAATTACACCTACCAGTACCTCACTTTTCCGTGTTCATTCAGTATATTCTTAACATTCTTTTCTTCTTTGTTGTTGTTATCAAAATATGACTAAATAAACATCTTCTTTAAGTCTGTATAGCACAGTTAGCTATTTGCAGGTCTTGTTCTTGAGCAGCATAAGCTAACACAGTTGGGTGCGATGAAGGTAAACAGCTAAAAGTTAGTAGCAATACATTTCCTCCTCCTCCATTTCCTTGACACTAGCATGGTGTGTGTGTAGCAATAGTTTGGCAAAAATATGTCTGGAACATCATTATTATATGTACAGACAGTGGAGAATTGGATTATGCTGCAAAACCTCTGAACATGGTGCAATACAAAACAAAGTTGGCTCCTAAATTTTATGCAAATGTTTTGCCGGGAAGAAAAGAGATGCATCACGTAAAGTGTTAGTTGGCTTATTTACAGTGTTTACTAACAAGCAAGCTACTTGCTAGCTTTCGATGAACAAGAAATGGCAGACATGATGTTGCACAATTTGTTCGCTTCCAGTGGGTCTTCATCATTATGCTGCAAGAATAATTTTAGTTTCAATGAACATTTTGACATTTTTGTTTTGATTTGAAATCAACTAACTTTTGTGAATCACCACAGCTGCCATCTTCTCTGAAGAGGTCATCTTTCAAGCCTTCAGATGGGGAGGATTTGATACTCAAAGATTGTCGGTGGAGTATTCCTCCATTTGGCTGACACTTTTGTTCAAAGTGACAAGGAGAAGCCTTCGAGAATAAGTGCCTTAACACTTCCACACTCCATCTGACTCAAGGCCACAAGGCTTGCAGGTACATTAAGTAACATATAAGAGCATAGCAGATAGTTTTTTGAGAGAGAAAGCTAGAGAAGGATCAAGAGATAAAGAAAGAGCATAAGGTTAGAGTTGTTAAGGTGCAAGCTTGTATTATTAAATGTGAAGCATGATGATGATGATGATGAAAAACAAAAATTTGCAGCATGAACCAAATAGTTTGTTCTGCAAAATTATTTTTTGTGGTGTTAGTTGTTGATTGGAAGATGATATTTGACAAGCACAACAATGAGAACTGGAAACACTGCAGGTCATTAACATGATGGTGCACTTTGCCTCAGTCGCTGCCTTATCAGTCTGTTTTCTTTACACGTTAATAATCCAGAATCTTATCCTGGAATTATCTGGAGTCGTTTCATAATGGGTTGTGAGATCAGTATGAACACAACAGCAAGGTTGTTGTAAATTACAACAGAGCTTCTTCAACTCTTTCTTTTTCTTCACCTGTATTTTGTTAAGCCTATTCAAGCTCCACATTCATAAAACTGACACACATCCTCACATTGTTGTTGATCAATAAAACCAAACTTCTTTACTGCAATCCACAGCTCTAAACTGCTGGCAGCTCAACAGCAGCAGTTGGCTTCAAGAGAGCAGTGCAGCATCAGTTTTGCACCTTATGTGATTAAATACACAACAGAAAAAAATGTAAATAAGCCTGGGACTTTTCAATTATGTTGTATTTTTATAAATGTATTACTGCTGTCAATAAACCAAACCAGCTACTCTTTCTGTTGCTGACTGACATCAAATGAAATCCAAATATTTCTTGACAGGATGTTGGGTTGGTAGATCATTTACATGTGTAAACCAGCAGATTGTTTGTTATTTCAAAGAGAAAAGCAGCTTTCAATATGTTGGGGTGGTGAATCAACAGTAAAGATACACAGCTGCTTAGGAAGAAAGAAAATGCAGTCTTTACATGAAAATACAATAAAATAAATATTGTCGCATAACTGTATATTAAAGATATTTTCAGTCTGAATGCAGCTGAGGAGTTCCTGTACATTGCTGAACAACAAGAAAAAGTCGAAAAAGAAACTGACAGCTTAATGACAATAGGAATACAGTACATACATACTTGCCTGGGTCCAGACATTTGAATCCACCCACTCCATAGAGTCGAATTGACCGACTGCCATGATGTTGGTCTGGCATCATGACATGAAACAGTGGTTTCTCAGCCAAAAAAGTGATCCATCTAGTGAGTGCAGCAGTGGGATTGACGATTAGCCAATCAGCACCACAGGCAGGACTACCAGGACTACTAGGCTGTTGTCAAGTATTGTCAAGCTATGTGCCAGAACCAAGGAGGATTAAAGCTAAGTAGTGCTGATCAAATATGATTCAAGATTCTGTTACTGCATTATCTATTTCTTGCCTCAAATGTTTTCAGAAATATATTTTAGTGTACTGTTTAGCTGTAAAAATTGTGACCTGGCCACTATGTTGAAAACTGACCAGCCAAAACCAAGCACTGCCCAACTTGCAGTACGCCACCCACCACGTCACCACCAGCCAGAGCATTTAGTAGTGATCGAATTGAATCCCCCTCCCCCATGGGAATCAGTTAGCATGGAGGCAATGTCAGACCTAAGATGGAAACGGTGTAACGAGTTGACAATTCTGTGTGATATCAGGCAACATACAGTAGATAAGAGAGGCAGTCCTGTTTGCTTTTCTGGCACATGCGCAGTTGGTGCACTTGCAATACATACAGTCCACACAGTTACAAATTTTGGGCTACATGCAGACATCCACAGAGGGGTCCAGACGGACCTCCGCAGACATGGGCAGATGACGACATTTACGTCACATAGGCCCTCTCAGTCACGCGGACATGGAAAGCATCAATTTGCCTTAAAAATGAACTGCATTGTACACAAGAGCAATCTGGCCTTTAAAGTTATTAAAAACATCATGAAAAATAGTTCCTTGCTTCTAAAATTGCATATAAAATGATTTCTTGCATACATAAACATGCATTTCTAAATATTATATACACTTGCATGGTTTCTGCTACCACCACTATGCTGACGATACCCAACTATTCATGTAATTCCCCCCCATCTGACATTCAGGTCAAGGCATGCATCTCTGTTTTCTTGGCAGATATCTTGGAGTTTATGTCAATGAAACTCCTAAAGCTCAACATGGAGAAGACTGAGCTTGTGATCTTTCAAGGAAAAATGTATTGTGGTGACCTGGGTGTGAACCTGGATGACTGTTATTTTTGCCAAACTTGGCAGCAGTAGCTCCTGTAGATTCCTCCTGTACAACATCAGGAGGATCCTAACCTTCTTCACTGGTGAGGCGGCCCAGGTGTTCATCCAGGTGCTTGTTATCTTCCACCTAGACGACTGCAACTCCAATTCAAGACTGGTGCTAGGTTACAGGGCACAGAATTCTCCATCCCACCTCCCAGCCACAGTTAAACTCTACACACCGTTATGCTTCTCTGGCTCTGGAAGATTGACCACTCAGTCACCACCAGAACCCTGTGGTCGCTTATCTGGATCAGGGCTCTTTTTGGTGAACACACCGCTGAGGCCTGGACATCAGAGTCACTGCACACCTACCTTTTCAAACTACACCCCAATGCATATTAACATCTCATTAACTTAAACCAGCATTAACTGTTTCTGCCTCTTGGGGGCAGTGGCAACTAGCTGTGAACATAATACTTACATATCAGCATCTTATAAAGTTGACATGACAAACTGTGACTTATTTCCATATCCAGCAGTTATGGAGCAACATTATCATTCATTAAGAGTGATGTTTGTGATCACCTGATGAGTAGAAGTCCAATATTCACTCTTTTTTTTAGCTCTTCTGGTCTCTACTATCTCCCAAGAAAAATATTTTACTCTTTAGCTTAGATGCACCACCATGTTCACCAGCACGTCTCTAACTTTGTCTTACTACCGTTTGGTGCTGAGCAGTTACAGTGCAGTTGATTTTTAGAGCTTTTTGCCAAAAAGCAGCTGCTTGCTGCAGCCAATAATTATGCAATTAGAGCAGTGAGAGTGGACCAAAACAATAAAGTTGCGGACCAGAAATCCAAAACAATGAGTTGAGAAACATTATAACACTCTGTAGAGGTGAAGGGTGAGAGTCAGGTGATCATCCTCTCTGGGTTCATCACCACCAGCAACACCTTTCACATATCATGTGATCCATTGTTAATATAATAATATTGATTAAAGCTGCCACTCTTAGTTGTTTGTTTGGAAGGGATGCACCTACTTAGGTTGAATGTACTTATTATAAGTCTATTTGGAGAAAAGCATCTGCTAAATTACTGTAATGGAATAGAATCATGTCTTTAAATTTAATAGTTTTGGTTAAAAAAAAAAGATCTGGATCTGGATCTATGATTTCTATCAATACACAATTACTGTCTAAGTCTCATTTTCAAATGTTGGCTTGAGATCAATCCATGCAGTAAATTTAATGGAAATCCATTAATACATTTTTGGAAGTGTCTTGGTGACAGAGAGAAATAGACAACATGACTAAACTAAAAAGTATGTTTTAAGGGAAAATTCTCTTCCTGAATTGAAAAGTCTGTAGTCTGAGAGTGACACTGACAAGAAAAGCACGAGTCCTCCTCAGCTGTTAACAAACCCACTGCACCAGTTTCTGTTCATTGGTCAATGTCAGATCTGAGTGAAAGTGTACAGCCTGCTTTATGATTCAGTCATAAACCAGTATATATAAACCTGGAGGTGACTGGATGTGGACTCAGTGGGGAGCGACCGTAACGGTGAGTGCATGTTCAGGAAAATCATTGATAAACTTGATAAACAGGCCATAATCTATAATAATCAAATTGTATTAATTGTTACAGGGCTATTCCTATATAGTTTAATAATATACATGTTGTATGTGTAAAGTAAAGATCTGGCTATATCAAATGTCTTCTGGGGAAAATGTAGTATGTAATTGTCTCTATTAATGTGGTTATTTGAAAAATTTATATCATCTAATAATCTATTCAGATTAATAATAATCAATGATAAATTAAATTATCCTAAATCAACATAAACAACTGAACAGACAATATGTAATGTTGAATGACAATAAAAACTACGTAAAAATTATCTATTTTATTTTATCTATTTATTTATTTTTGAGGAGTAATTTGTTTGAGTAAAAAAATACTGAATACTTACTGACATTATTATTGTCATTAAATGTTCTATATATCTAGGATCTGAGTTATGCAGGTCCTCCAGATATGACAGCATCCTGTGTTTTATAATATCATTATAACAACAGTTTTATTTTCTCACTGAGGTTATTACTGAAGTAATCTTGACACCTTTTCTCACAAAATACCATCAATTTCATTCTGATAGATGAATCCATGTTAGATTGTTTTCCCTTAAAGGTGCGGTGTGTAGGATTTAGTGGCATCTAGCAGAACGAACATGGCAGAAATGGAATATAATATTCATAAATATGTTTTAAGTAGTGTATAATCCCATGAAAATACGAATCATTGTGTTTTTGTTACCTTAAATTAGCCCTTTATATTTAGATAGGGAGCGGGTCCTCTTCCGCAGAGCCCATCATGTTGCACCTTCATGCTTCTACAGTAGCCCAGAACGGACAAACACTGGCTCTAGAGAGGGCCTTTTGCATTTTTCATGACTTTTGCAGCTACCGTGGCTTCTCCTGCACACTGAGGAGGGGAGGGATGTTCAGTTGATTGCAATCTGCAACCTCACCACTAGATGCCACTACATCCCACACACTGGTCCTTTAAATTCCAAACGGGCACAGAGAGTATGACTTTTATTTTTTGTATTTACCCACACTTTCAGAGTGATGTGTACTGATGTACATTGTAATGTACCACACAGATAATTGGTTGGAGATACATGTAACATGTAGAAATATAGAAAGACAGAGATAATAATAGTAATTGCAAAATATATAATTGTGTCCCAATGATTCGGGCCCCTTAAATGTTGATTTAGTTTGAATAGTATTGTGTTTTTCTCCAGCTTAGAGTTTTGGCCCAAAGAAAATTAAGGACAAACCCCCTTTAATGTCTTTTTTATGGGCAAAAATTGATAAGAAGTGTGGATGCTGTCTGTCAATTGTAAGATGTCTTTAAGAGGGTGAAATGTTTTTTTTCGTTAATTTTTGCCTTTATTTGACAGTTATTAGTGAAGAGACATTCGGCTACTGGGGCATTCCACCTGAAATGATATCTGACTACATGATGTCACATTAATGTGTAAATGAGTTCAAACATTTTGTGTTGAATCTCCAGATGAAGCTGTCAGTGTTGCTGCTGCCGGCCCTGCTGGCTCTGTCCTCAGCCAGTCTGCAGGACATCATGAAGAAGAGCTCAGAGCACAGAAAAGGTAAACATTTTAACTTTTTTTTTAAATAATTTATATTTTTTCTTCATCAGAACAAAGATAAGTGAAGACTATTCTTTCTCATGATTCTACTCTCACAAAACCAGCACACGATTTCTTTTCCCTCTTGAGAAAAAGACGTAATGTTAACGAGGCTCTACAATTCATGACTGACAGCTCTCTCCTTTACTGGATCACGCTTCCCAAAGTTCACTTTACCAATGTCTAACATATACATAATGAATGAAAAATGCAGTTTTTCGGTTTAGTTTTTAAACTGTCCATCTCTTTCATCCAGCTTCCTTACTGAACCCAGAGCTGGAGGGCCGGGTCCCTGACTCGACTGGTAACAACGTGGTGTCGGTTCCTTTGACTCCTGCTGAGCTGGAGCAGCAGGAGGATCTGCCTTCCTCCCTCATATTCGGTGATAACGTCAACCTGGAGTGGTTGACCTGGGGTGGCTCTCTGCCCAATGGAGCCGTTGCAATCTACAACGGCTACACTGAGCGCACCGACTACGTCTGCAAGTACAAGTGCGAAGCTGGCTTCTACAACCCAAGCCTGGGCCCATACTGCCGCTACCCCTATGGAGACCAAGAGTACTACGCTCCTGAGTTTGAGATCCTGGCTAACAAAGACAACTTTGAGTTCCTGGAGTGGAAGGAAGGTTCCTACGGTTCAGTGCCCCAGTATTCAGTTAGGACCTGCCCAGGTGTTGGCATCTATGTTGGGAAGAACAAATACGGTCTCGGGAAGGTTGTTCCTCAGTTTGAAGCCTTCTTCCTGCCGTGGGAAGGCGATGAGTATTGGTACAAGAAGTATCAGGTCCTGACCATCAACAGAGACGCCTACACACAGCACATCTCTGACGTCAAGTACGCCATTGATGAGGTCGCCATCTTTCAGTATCCTCCTGAGACCATGCGCATCTCAGGGGTCACCAACAACGAGTGCCAGACGGTGGTGAAGACAGTCACCATCTCAAAGACAACAGAGGTAGAGACCACCTGGAACATCGGCAGAGCCACCATGCTGGGTATCACAGGCAGCATCACAGCCAAAATCCCACTCATCGGCTCTGGGGGCATTGAGCTGAGTGGCGAGAAGACGCTGCAGTTCTCCAGGGGAACCACCATGGTGGAGGCACTCAGCCACTCTGTGTCTGTGGAGCTCAAAGTCCCACCAAACCACTCCTGCAGAGTCCGCATGGAGGGACGCAAGATCAAAGCCGACATCCCCTACACGGCACGCCTCAGCCGCACCTACCGCAACGGCGAGACCCAGTGGACGTCCATCTCAGGGATGTACGACGGCGTCCAGATCGGAGAAGTCCGGGCCGTGGTGGACCGCTGTGAACCTGTACCTGATGCCGAGCCATGCCCCTGAAAGACTGACAGACGGAAAAACCCACCAAAATATATTTTTAAAACATCTTCTGTTTGTGATATTGAAACATCACGATTAAAATAATGCCATGAACGTGTGTCAGCTGGTGTCTGAAACAAAACTTGTAATAATAAAAACATTTGGCATTTTAACTTTTTCTTTGCTTCACTTCTGTTAAAAATATCTTTTCCTCTTTTCCAGCACATAAAATTGATGAAAGGTTATGATTTATGATATTGTAATATCTTCAGTTTGCATACACAAACGCCAAAATAGTTAAGTACATTTACTCAGCACGGCATTTAAGTATATTTTTTTCCATTTTGAGAGACTTTCAACTTTTCCTCCACTGTGATTCTTCCCTTCACGTCATTTATCTGACAGCTGGAGTCACTGGTTACTCTGCAGATAAACATTTTATATACAAAACAAACAATGCATGCTAAATTATCAGCAATTTGATGTCCTGAAAAATACTTTTTGATACATAGGTACATTTGATTGAATTACTTATATAATATTATTATAATATAATAAAATATATCATATTTATTACTTTCACCACTGACAAACCAAACATATATAAAAGAAAGCTGAGATAATATTAAAATTAAAACAAGGACGGTCAAACACTCTGTGTTTTAATAACCCACTGGAGTTTGTATGTGCAGGGATATAACTAAACTATATAACTAAAATAAGAAATAATAAGGAAAATTTCAGATTAAAAAAAAGGAACTGATTCACAGCAGATTTAAGTTGTAATGACTTACTGTAACAAAAATATTAATTATTTAGTTTAACTTTATTTAATGGGCTTCAGAAATATTTGTAATAAGTGGTAGCCATTTTTTTTGAAAATATTGTATAATTTCAGTCTCATCAGTATCATCCTCATTAAAATATGTCCATTTATGCATTTTCCCTCCTCCAGCATGCTCCTCCATGTTAGTTCCACTCTTATTTATATATTTGGGGCTGTGAAATACAGTATTTATAGTTTTCTATTGGTGTTCAAATGAGTAATGCTATCAACATTGTTATATTTCATGTTTCATTCACAGCACATTCTCAAAGCGGAAATTCCCATTTATTTAGGCGTTTTCTTCACTTTGTGGTGTTTCACTTCATAGAGGACAACAGAATGAATACATAAGGAAATATTTACTTTAATATTTATATCGTATTCGGCGGGCCAGCTGTGGCTCAGCAGGTACAGCTGCTCCACTAATCACAGGGTTGGCAGTTCCATCCCAGGCTCCTCCTGCTGCCCATATGTTGAAGTGTCCTTGAGCAAGACATTAATGCTTTGGCGAGTGTATGATAGGTTTCTGCCATTTGTGTGTTAAGTGTGTTTGAGGGAGAATGAAAGGTACATTGCAAAGCGCTTTGGATAATAGTACTGCATTTACAAATCAAACGTATTTCCCCTGACACAGCAAATCATATATAAGACAGTTAATTCAGACTTCAGCTCTATGAGAAAATGAGAAATGGCTCAATGCACTGCAACTTAAGAAAACATATGCAAAAACACAAGCAGAAGAAGAAGAATCACAGCATTTTTTTAAAAAGTGAGAAAACAACCAAATACTTAAACATATTATCTGTATTTGGTTGTGTTTTCTGTATTTGGTTGTGTGTGAATGTTATCCATAGGTTGTGAAGATGTCGAGGTTGTTTTTCTCATTTTCTTTTGTTTTGTCTATTTGTATGTTTTCTAAGTTGCAGTGTGTCTCTCAGGGCCACAACAGAAAATTCTATTATGTGAAAATAAGATGATCAGAGAGAATAAAACCACATCGACTGCGAATCAGAATGAATCACTGCTTGTTCACATTGAGATATTGTGCAAAAACACTGACTATATACATCTGAATAATATACTGAATCTGAATAACAAAGTTCTCGCTCTGCTTGAATGACAAGTTCATTACAAGCATTCACACTCTGCTGAATGCAGGAGCAGCTGAAGGCAGTGACAGTGCAGTTCTGCAGGCGTCTGTCAATGTAAATGACCTTTACGCAGCGTTGCTTCAATACAGAGACCTCATTCAGACTCAAATAAATAAATTGATAATAACTTTCTGTCTCAAGGACAAACACAGATGGCCATGACATCAGCGATTTTCAATGATAGGGCTGTGCGTGCAGAACAATGTCTGTGTTGAACGCCTTCTCCCCTGGTTTAATCTTGGCAGCCAGCAACATTACGCAATAAGGACCGTCTTAATCAATGACCCACTATTACAGGAGATCTAATCACTTTGTTCCCAGCCTGAGCTTATCTAAACATACAGTATCTTGTCATCGATGGAGAAAGAACATCACAGCACTTTGGACATCATGCAATCCCATCGCTTGATAGATATGGGACATTAAAACCAGGCAACTTTATTTTTGAAGCACTTTTAACAGTCTCATCAAAGAGTTATTTCACAGCAAGAGGCAGAGGGAGGAGTGTTTTTTTTTCCTGAACAAGGATCAATAAAGATCTTGTTATCATTATCAGCATGAATACTCTTTTAACATCCTCAAGAGCTGCTGGTAGAGGTTTTCTGGTCAAGGACAAAGTATATCTCATGTTGAAACAGCAGGATGACCGTTAATTCATTGATTTCAGATTGACCAGAATGCTTAGCAGCTATTTACCAGCAAAACTGAGCAAAACTATCGCAGCTTCTGGTTTGGCATGAAAAAGACAAAAGGTTATCACAACAAAGACCTGAAACATTAACATCTAAACACATATTATCTTATTCCTTAATAGTCTTTAGTACAATAATAATTCACATTCACATATTACAAAAGAACATGTTCTCGGGATACTTAAAGGAGACATAACATGCTTTTTGTGATTTTCTGTTAGTATCATAGGCTGTATAAAATATGGACGTAGCCACCATAATGTCACCCACTGGTTTCTAAAGCGCAATTTTGAAGCTGAAAGTCTTGGCAGTACCTGACCACCTAACTCCCGGCTAATCCAAAATGGGCAAAGAGGTGGAGCTGAGGCAGCCGAATGAAGCCTGGTTGCTGAAATAAGCCACCTAGCGGCTAGCGACCTGTCACTCAAAGCGGCCACATCCTTAATTATGCATTACTATAAAGCTTAATAAATATTTAAACAGGTGTGTTATAAAAGTATTCACCCCTCGTACAGTTGTCATGAAAGAGGAAATTAGCTATTGAGACCAAAACTGTTTTAGTACCACTTTGTAAAAGCTTTTGGAGCCTCAAGTGGCCATTCAAAGAACTGCAGTTTTTGGCACTTCCACATTGGCTTCATTTTTTAGCCCCGGAGGTTGCTGCTTTTTGCTAAAGTTGTTCCATGTGTTGTTCACGGTGTCCATTCGCATATTTCAGATCGGATTCAGGCTCAAACATATATATATTTGAGAGGTTTCCATTTCCCGTAAAGAACGAGAAAAATAAGTGAAACCTGCTACTACTGTTTGTTTACGTAGCTTCCGGAGATGCTGTAAGTCTGCCAAGGGGCAGTTTCCTGAAGCTGACCGATCAGAACAGAGTGGGCTCATCAGGAGGCGGGCCTTAAAGAGACAGGAGAGACAGAGGATGAACTGAGGGGCTTCATAAAGGGCCAGTATAAGATAAATAAGGAATTTTTAACTGGAAATCATGCAAAAATATTCCAGTAAAGCCCCAGATTAAAAATATGGACTTATAAATGTGCATGATACATCCCCTTTAACTAAAGTTAGCAAGCTGTTCCAGATCCCCTGGCTGTAATATCGGTGCATTTTGGGCCACCTAGCTCTCTATTATTACCCAACATAAGCTAATCTGACCTCAAACTCATATTCATAATGATATAATATATGTTTATCTTTCTGCTGCTTCTTTTCAACCTCCTGCCTTCTGTTGCTAAATATGCTCCAGAGGGATTTTCATTTCTCACATTTCACCTTAGCTTCCCCTTTCCTCCATGCATCACGCTTGCGTGCATGATTGACCAATAGTCATCTGTCCTCAACCAGTGAGTTCACATTTGAGACTAAACCAACTCTTTGCTGGCAGCTGGTGGATTATATTACCATTTCAAATATTATGTAACTTAATTAGGGGCTTGTGTATCTGCTGTTATCGTCGTGTTTGCCTTGAGGTTGTACTGGTCAGTTCCTGGTGGGAATACATGTAACTGAAGTGAAACCGGAGTGTTCCTGAAGAAGACCAACCATGCTCAGTCAACCTCCATCATATGATTAAGTCAAACAACAACTAACTAACTTTTTAAGCTTATGGTATTGTAATTCCCAACACTGATTTGATTCTCCTCTGATCACATCCAACTGAAAACATCAGACTGAGCAGCAGGAGAGTCCTAACACTGGGTCAACGGGCAAGGAGCGCTGCAGCTCTCCCACCTGTTTATTGGGGGCAATTAGTGTTCAGGGAGGTTTTAAAACTCAGCACATACTGCAGGCAGCGTCACTGCAGCAGGAACCTGAGGTAAAAACTGCTTCTCTACATCTGAGTGAAGTTGTGTGGCTCATTTGCTGATTAACAACATTATGCATCTGATTTTTCTCCTACACGAAATTGATCAGAATCAGGAATAAATTTGTCTAAAATTCTGAATCTGAAATAATTTAAGAGATCCTTCTTGCTTTTTGTACTGATTCAAGATGTTGAGTATTTTCTTAAAATAATAATCTGACAAACATGAAATGGTATCCAATTAATAAGACTGCTTAATTATTGATTATATACAAAAGAATCTGGGTTGTAATAAGCCTGGTAATGCTGGTTTACTGTGCCTCTTATTTATTTTCTTTCTTCTTATTCACTTACATGAAATAATACAACTTTTCACATTGTATTTGAGCACATTTTGTCCTTGCACTGTATCTGTTGTAGTATCACAAAATTGTATGTTATTTAAAATGTGTTTCTTTCCACTAATCCTGCAGAATTTCCTTTAATTATTTACAATTTGGTAATTGAGGTGCTCTTTAGCAACATTTCTGAAGAACCTGGGACCACAAATTCATGTTTTACCATTTAAAAAATATGGTTTTACTTGCTGTTAAAAAAACAGAAATTCAAATGTTTTACAGTCTTTACGCAGTGTCTAATCTTTATTAACTGCTATAGACAACCATGAGAAACTGCAACATTAACATTAAAAGAATTTATCTTTCTGCTATATGTAATGAATATGGCACAATCACCTATTACTTGCAGTCACATTTTCACAATCTAGTAATTCACTCCAGGTTGGGGTTAGGGCTGTGTTTTCCCCCTAGAGGTCACATGACCAAGGCAAGAAAAAAAAAATGTTGATTGAAACTACTTGTTGAATTTATTCACAAAAAAAGGTGAAACACAGGATGGGCTGAAGAAAAACTTCTTGATCAAACACATTAGTAAAATCCAAGTTATTAGGAGTTCTACTAAATGTCATTGTCATGGTCAATATATTTGCATCTCTGGTAGTTTAACTTGCAGTTTTTAGCTTGCATTTTTCATTTTCACACCAAAAACTAATGAGAACAATGCAGTTCATGTTCTTGAAAATGTTATTGCAATAAAATTGAACCTGGCTCCTTTGTTACATTTTATTTTGTTATTTTGAAACATGCAAGGAGAGCAATGTAAATTTATTTTATTGCTGTCCCAGCATGAACACATACTGTATAACACACACAGAAAAAACACAAATGTTATTACTACTTCGCCCAATATTGTTATTCATTAATAAACTCAATTGATTTATGAGCACGACACTCCATCAGCCTCCAAAGGGACATGGCAGAAAAAAACTGGGAACCACTGGTTTAAGTGTTTATTACAGGTTTGATGAGTTTTGGTTTAACTTCAAACTGAAGTAAAAACCAGATTTCTCACCGTTGATGATGTGCTCTTTGTGTTTTTCCAGATGAGGCGGTGTGTAGCTGTCGTCCTAGCAGTGCTGCAGCTCTGCAACCCAGCGCTGCAGTCTGACCTGCAGCTCTTCGTCTCACAGCTGCAGGACGGACAAGAAAAACCCAGCAGTGAGTCGCATCATTATAATACTGCAGGTTTAATCTGCTCAGACACTCAGATGGAGAGTTGAATTCTTAAATAAGCAATCTGGAGTGATGCCTGTTCTTTAAAAATTACCGTTAGCATGAATTTAAAACATGAAACAAACAGAAATGTCATATTTCCATCATGTTTTCCACATTGGTTTTCCATCATTTGAGCTTTGACTTCTGCTCTTTTAATGACGTCATCTCGTTGTGTCCTCTTCTTCTGCAATGGTTTAATGGCACCGACTGTAGAATTAGCGTTTATCCCCTAACATTCACACAACAATAGTGGATGGAAATGCAATAGGGTTTTGCTTTGGTAGAAAGAAAGCCTTTGAAACAAGACTAGATTCTGATTAGTGCAGCGAAATTAAGGTAATTAAAAATATATATATATATTTAGATTGTTTTGATCATTAACTCCTCAAATGTTCAAAGTCAAAATGTATGATTTCTACCAGAGTTTCATGCTAATTTCTTCTTCTTTTCTTTCTTTTCTCTTTTTTAGAGCCATGGCTTAACCCCACGCTGGAGGATGTTGTCCCTTCTCGGGAAATCATCAAACCTACCAAAATTAGAGAGATGCCGCAAAACGAGATGACCTCACACTCCTTCCCCATGTTTGGTGAACACACGAACCTGAAGTGGGTCACGTGGAATGGCTCCCTTCCAAACGGCGCTGTCGCCATCTTCAACGGCTACACCGAACGCACCGACTACGTGTGCAAAGTCAACTGTGAGGCCGGCTTCTACACTCCCAGCAAAGGGAACTTCTGCCAGTACCCGTACGCCGACCACGAGTACGCATCCTCCAAGTTTGAAGTGCTGGTCAACGTGGACCACTTTGAGTTCCTGGAGTGGGTTGAAGATTCGTACGGGTCCGTTCCCCCGTATGCTGTCAGAACCTGCCCCGACGTGGACATCTACGTGGGCAAAAACAAGTACGGTCTTGGCAAGGTGGTGACCAAACACGAGGCCTTCTTCCTTCCCTGGGAGGGCGATGAGTACTGGTACAAGAGCTACCAGGTGCTTGCTATCAACAGAGACAGCTACAGTCAGCACATCTCTCACGTGGAGTACGGCATCGACCAGATGGAGCTGTTCCACTATCCTCCGGAAACTCTGCAGCTCGCCAAGGTCACCAACCTGGAGTGCAGCAGTGTGGCGAAGACGGTGAAGCTGGAGAAGACCAGCACAGTGGAGAAGAGCTGGGACATCGGCCGACAGACCCGCAACGGCTCCGTGTCCACCATGAAGGCCAAAGTGCCCATCCTTGGCCCGGGGACCGTGGATTTCACCAAGGAGCAGACAGTGACCTTCTCAGAGGGGACCACCATGATGGAGTCCATCAGTCATTCTGTCTCCGTGGAGCTGCTGGTCCCTCCCAACCACTCCTGCAGCGTGAGGATGGACGGCAGGAAGATGACGGCAGACATCCCCTTCACCGGCAGGCTGAGCAGGACCAACTACAACGGAGACACCCACTGGACGACCATCACGGGCACCTACGACGGTGTGAGAGTCGGTGAGATCAACGCCGTGGTGGAGAGGTGTCAGCCGGTGACTGATGCTGTTCCCTGCTCCCCAGCTGAAGACTGATGAACCGTCTGTTAAATTTACAACTCAAAGACCAAATATAAAAAACTTTTTGCAAATAAAAATTCACTGAACTTCAAGGAGATTTGAATTATTTCTTTTTATTTTCCTCACTTCCTTTGTTTTAGAGATTAATGTCATTTACTTTAATAAATACAACCCTTGAGTGTAATTTTTAAATGAATAATTTCACTACTAGTCAAGGACAAAGCTGTTGTATTAAATTCATCAAAGTACATTTTGTTTGGACTTAAAAAACATGGCATCAGTAGTTAAAAATTACATCCAGGGTTTCCTTTGATTATTCTCATCTACAAGGCTGGATCACCTGGTCCGGTAATCTAATAAATACAAGGTCTTATTAACCCTTTCATTCAACTGCCCCCAAAATCCCCAGATTCATTGTGTGTCCGGTCGTTTGTGGTAATTTTATTAACTGAAAATGTGTTTGGGAGTATGCAATATCAAATGAAGTGTAAAGGGCTCTGAGGTGTGTCCCACAATACCCATCTTTTCTGCCAGTATGTGGAGGGGCTCTGTCTCAAAATGTATATTGTGCATATTTCTGAATAAATTTAAACTACAGAAACAGGGAGGGGTCAGTAGGGGCTGAAAGCAAATGTTTGCCTTTGGGTCCCTTCTAACCATTCTTTTAAAATGAAAATATTTTATTTATATTTGTCTACTTAAGGTTCTTAATTATTCAACAAATATGCAAACACTTTAACACTTAAGTGTTACAGGTGGTGGTAAAAAGTAAAAAGAGTTATATTGACATAATGAAGACGTATCCTTTAGGTAACAAAATGACTGATAAAGACAGTGTCTGACCCCCCAAATGCAAATTTGTGTGTAAAAAGCAACTTGCAGATTGGCAGTGAACCAATGTGTGGCAAAATTTTAAAAAAAAATGTATAAGGCCGTTTTCTCTTCCAACTCAAAATCTGGCAAGATACTGGATGTGTTGTCACATAAGGGAGAGCAGTCAAGCTAGGTCCGGTTTATCAATAAGAAATCTGGATCTCAGCACAAGTTCTGACACTGCTGAGGTTGAAAATATATATTCATATTAACAAAAACATAATTTTGATCCTTGTTAGTTTCTGTTTGAAGGATGAGAAACTAACAAGGATTAAGTGAAATAAATTAGCCAGAAATTCAGTTATAGTGTGAGAACCAGTGGAGAACTGGGCAGATGTTTTGCTAGTGAGCATCTCACACTATTGTCACGTTTGATATCACATATCAGGTAGAACCTGCACAAAATGTACCCAAGCACAAAAATAAGCATGCTCCTTTTCCTGTTAGGAAAGTGGACTCCATGTCCTGACAGGCTGGAATTTGTGCAATCTGCAACAATTATTCACGATGATCAAAAATGATAAAATGAAAAAACAAAACTAGAGAAAAAAAATACAGATTCAATAAATGACGATTGTTCGGACTCACTGCAGTAGTAGTTACTTACCTACTACTGCACAGTGTACTGCAGTAGTCGCTACAGGGAGAGCGACTCCCTTATGTAATGTTACATGATTGTTGTTTTCCTCAAAATGTTTACTTTTCTGTCTGAATTACTGTCTTTATGTCTTGTTAAACTCATAAAATCATACATTAACCTTTCACAGGATAATTTCCATGATACATAATCTGTAAACCCAGTAAGAAATTCAACCTGCATGTCGCTCTGTAAGTGGACAATATCACTTGTCCACTTTTTGTGATCTTTCGCAGTTAAAAGGTCACAAAATGATGCAAACACTGTCAGCTGATTTGCACTGATGGCTCCTGATTAGTTGAAGGTGTGTTAATCAGGTGAGGTGATTGGTAGGACTCTTGAACTTTCCATGGCACACCGTTCAAGGACACACTTACTGTACATTGACAAACATGGATTACCAAACAGGCAACTGCCCGGTGGCCCCTAAAGCCTCAAGTTTACTCAGTATCATTTGAGATACATAATTTCTTACATAATTTGATTAATGGCAAATTTATCATCCATCCTCCAGCTTGCGATCCACGTCTTGAATCGAGACTTTGTATTAAAATCTAGTTTTAAGACTTAAATTGTTTCGCTATATTTTAGTTCATCTGTTGGCAAACTGAGGGCAAAGTGGTATTATTCCATCATAGGAGTACTGTAAGGCTGCAACCAACTATTATTTTCATTTTCAATAAGTCTTACAAGCTTACATTATTCATTTCTAGTTGACATTGTGAGTGTATGTGATGTGCTTTTGTGTGTAGCTTTGTATTTTGTATTATGTGTCCTGTGTGTTTGTTATTGTTCTGTTAGGGTTAGGGTTGTTATGTTTTAATTGTGACCTGCCGAAGAGACTGCAGATGAAAATTAGCTATAAGCTAACTTTGGTACAGTACATTAAATGGTAAAATTTCTGTTAGCACTCTACATGGTCCCAGTAAATAAATAAGACTTAAAAAAAACCCAAGGATGTTGAGGGGAAAACTAGCAAATATAAGAACTTTCTCAGTCGCCAAGCTAGATGGTGCTGCAGCCCCGCAGAGCAGGAAAAGCTGGTCGCCATGTTGTCTTTGTAAAACTCACTGACTTATATGAGAAAAGCATGACAGGAAAACTAGCTAACATCACCTCCAATGAGCCTTGAGAATACTCTAGAAATGTCATATTTTTTTAGTTTAAGCTGTATTTCATGTTAACCTCACTGCTGCCAGTGTACTAAACGTATTATGTGGTTATTTTAAGTCTGTACGTTGGTGTTTAGCTGCCTTGAAGTAGCTTTTAGCCGGCAAGGTACAGTAAGCTAACAAAATCAGTGAAAGTTACCTTCACACTGTTATGGCATAAATATGATGGAAAAAATCCAATTCAGTCTCTAATATAGCTAATAAACTAAAGGTGAACACAGTTAAATACAGCTAAAGATTCACACATAGAGAATCCCGTTGAGAAACCAGTCAGTTGACAGTTATCATGCGGTGTGTTTTCATTGGGAAATGTTTTATTAAGATGAATTATCGTATAAACTTCTGAAATTTAACTTCAGTGATAAGAGCAGATAGTCTATTTTATCAGCCGAATGAAAAAAGACACGGTTTTAAGTAAAATTTGTCGTTTTTTGTCGCATTTTTTCAAGAAGCTGTTGAACTTTTTCACAATGCGACGACTTTTAACGAGAGTCATAAACCGAGTTCTGCTGAGTGA
Source organism: Thunnus albacares (assembly GCF_914725855.1). NCBI lineage: Eukaryota > Metazoa > Chordata > Actinopteri > Scombriformes > Scombridae > Thunnus > Thunnus albacares. Next base: position 36,158,057 of record NC_058107.1, on the reverse strand, counting down.
ACCGTTTACAGCAGCGATGATCTCTGAAGCAGAAATACACACACAAGGTCGCCGAAAACTGGTAAGTTTAAATCCTCCAACACATACTGTTTATTATAAACCAAATAACTAAACTGTAACTCAACGGATAATTGCCAATATATGTGTATTTATCCCCAGTAATCAATCAATCTGAGAGGATTGACACACCAAACACCGTTCAAAAATCTGATAATTTAATAATATTTCATGCACAGGTTGAAGGCTTTATGTCATAAAATAAATGTAAAGACATTTTCTGAATCAGTGTAAACTACTTCTCAATGCGGCATATATTTTATTAAAGAAAATTGCAAATTTACAAATGATCTGTGCTGCTTCAGAAAAAGTGTCATATCTAATTTGCCATGTTTTTTCTAAGTAAGCCTATTTTTAAATTGATAGATTTTACAATGGAGTTCTGTGGCATCATTTGGACAATCCTGTCTTCTTTTAATACATTTGTCATAATTTTAAGATATTATCTTTACTATAATTTGTCAGTTGTCTCCCACAACTTGTTCAATGTGTGCTGCTCAAGTAAAAAAAATAAATAAATAAATAAATAAATGCTCAGTGTGTAGAAGCAGAACACAATGTTTGCAATGTGTCAGCATCCATAGAGCCAAAGAGTCTAATACAATGTAGTCTATAGTATTTCTGTTAACAGAGCTGCTGCCGCTGCCAGTAAATCAGTACCATCAGTACAAGGCAGCGGCTGTATATGTGGTCTGTTGATATCAGTGTCCTCAGCTGACGTTAAATTCTCTCTGGCTAAAGAAAAAGGCTTTTAGCAGCTAAAATCCATCCTTCAATCCTCCTTTCAGTGTTTTTAAATAATTTAATTGGATGTCACTCAATCATGTTTTTATTTCAGCTACATACGGATCATGTGAGAAATCTCGTACTCAAACTCCAATAATCTCTAAACATGTGTACAAAAGATAAGTTTAAAAACACCCATCATAAAACAACTAAAACTTCTCCAACCCCAATTAAAAAGTCAGTTTTCTCTCTTTGTAGTTGTCACATCAGCCTTCATGTTGTTTTCTGTTACTTTTAATCTTAATTACAAATGCACAAATCTCATTTCACCTTAATATCTGGTCGACCAAGCAGTATTATTAAGGATGACAGCAGTCTTGCATGTTTTAAACTGATATTCTGAACATTATTTATGTTTGTCTATAAGCATCACAGTGTCTGTCTGTCAGTATTAAGGCTGCAACTAACAATTATTTTTACTATCGATTAATATGCCAATTATTCTTCCCATCAATCAATCATTTTATCTATAAAATGTCAGTGAATAGTACAAAAATGCCTGTTAGATCATTTCCTAGACTCCAAGGTGACGTCCAAAACCCCATATATTCAGTTTACATCTTCAGATCTGAGAAGCTGAAACCAGAGAACTGACGTCATTTGTGCTGAAAAAATGAGACTAAAACAATAATCAAAACAGTTTCAGATTAATATTTTGGCAGCCTTCATTGTTTGGTCTATGAAATGTCAGAAATCACTGTTTCCCAAAGATCAAGGTGACGTCCTCCGTTGTCCTCAGCTTCTAAAATTAATGTAATATAATACAAATGAATATTTTCTGGTTAGTCTTCACAGATTGTAGATCATATTTGTGATATTTTTGGGGTTGTGACTGTTGGCTTTTACAAAACAAGACAATTGAGGACGTCGCCTTGATCTTTAGGAAACAATGATGAACATTTTTCACCATTTTCTGACATTTTATAGACCAAACAACTGAGGCTGCAACTAACGATTATTTTGATTATTGATTAATCTGATGATTTATAATTGTTTTTTCTGTAAAATTAATAATAATTATTATTATTTTATTATAACCAACAGTCCAAAACCCAAAATATTCAGTTTATCATCACGTATGAAAAAGAAAAGCATTTGAGAATCTGGAACCAGCAAATTTTTGGCATTTTTGATTTTAAAAAATGACTGAAACGAATCAAAATAGTTGCTGCTTGATAATCGAGTGATTAATTGATCAGTTTAGAGCTGTAACAATTAGTCTATTAATTGATTAGTTGCCGACTATTATATTAATTGTCAACTATTTTGATAATTTATTAATCATTTTGAGTCATTTAGGTCACTTTAGGAAACTGTGATCAACATTTTTCACCATTTTTTGACATTTTACAGACCAAACAACTAATCGATATGACAAATGGAGAAAATAATCAAAAGATTCATCAATAATGCAAATAATTGTTAATCTAAAATATATAGTTTCATTTTTTTCAAAAAAGGTTCAGTAGGGGAGACCAGGGACAGTTGTAACACTTTTTTTTCCAGATAAATCAAAAACCATTTTCACTGGAACTGTCCATTTGCTTTATAATAAACTTCAGTGTATCAACTACTGGAACGATGCATTTCAGTGGTTTTATGAAATATGTTGAGGTTGCAAAATTGATTTAAATACAGTCACTCCACTGTTACAACCGTCACCAGCAGTGTACAGGGACACTATACATAATGAATCAATGAAAAAGATTATTTAACATTCATATTATTGTGACTATTCATTTCTTTTTTTTAAATAATGAATACATTTTTCACTTTACATGACAAAAAAAGAGGGGAAGCCATCAAATTATAATGCAAGAAAATTATTTAATGAGTGGAACACAAATCCTCAAAAAGGTTTAAACTTGAAATCAAAATGGATTAGTCTGAGGACAACATTCAGTACAGGGTCACATGGCAAACACCGTATGATTCGTTTATGTAGGCCTTTTATAAATGAATCCCAGTATCACCAGCCATTCTTTCACCTCATGTTAACTAGCTTGACTGCTAGTTTGACACATTAGCCATTTCTATTTTTAGCTTACGAGACAGTGATTCTAATAAGGCTGTAGTGTCCTGGTCGACTGGTCGATTAGTTGGTCGATATGCTCTCGTCCAACCAAATTCTCAATGGTCAAATAATCTCCGTGTTACTTTCATAAGGAGAAAAGTGCGACATCAACAGCCTTCCAGGATTAATCCATTATTTCCTGCGGCGGGAGGGACAGACTATATTATGTATTCAAAACACCCCCGTTGTTTTCACAACTTTGAACTCGCCCAACCTGATGGAGACTGCTGGGTCTAACTGTACTCAACGTTTACTGAATCAGTGTTTCTCCTATAATTATAACAACAAGAACTCCCGCCAGGCCAAAAAAAATATTTTTTAATGTCAAAAATAACGCCAAATATCCATTGATTTGGAAATCAATAGTGTTTGGGAGTGTCTGTGCAGCGCTGTTCCGGTACGTGAGTCAACCACTGTGTCGTTACCAAGGAAACTGTTGGTTAACTCCGTTAAGGAATACGGCATTACGTAGTACGTTTGCGTAGCGAGCGGCAGGAAAGTGACGGTGGATACGAGCGGAGCAGAGGAAAAGGTTAGCAGTAAGTTGTCAGTCTGGCAGTAAATGTACAGTTCAGACTCCAGTGTGTAACAGTTAATAAATGCTAAAAAGTCAAGTCTGTTGTTTCCCCAAGTGCTGGAAAAGTGAAGGGGGTTAGCTCCAAAGTTAGCAACAATGGGTTAGCCTAAATGTGTGACTGCAGAGTTCACTGTGCACTCTCTCCCGTTACAGCCGACCCCCCCCCACCCCGCGACTAATCGATTAGTTGAAGATTATGTATGATTTCAGTCTTGACTACAGCTCTAGATTCTAATAATACTTGTTTGGATTCGTAGACATTTGATCTCAGGACAGTATCCAAAAAAATACATCTGATAGAAAAGTTACATTTTTACCTCAAAAAACAAACACTTTTGCTGGTAACTTTCTCTGGGTTAGTTTCAAACGTGGCTCCTTTTTTTGTGTAGAGTGAGTTTAATCACAGTAGCTTGTTTCTGATTGGAGGAATTCAAGGTGTTACAACTGTCCCTGGTCTCCCCTACTCTCTTGAAACAGCTGGTCACTGTAGTGTTTAACAAATGTTACTCAAACCGCAGTAAATAGTGCGTTTCTTGGGGACTATTTTCAGCAGCGGATTAATACACACTTTAGGAGCCAGGAGTATTGATAATATCAGAGCAGGATTTACTCAGAATAAACCACAGTGCCTTTGTTCATCATAATAAAGGAACATCAACAGTCCAACGTTGTGTTTTAGTCCAAAAAAATGTTTGAAAGTCAAATTTCTGGCTGCAACAAACACAAACGCTGCTCCGTTACAGAACACACAGCCTTTAATGTGTGTGTGTGTGTGTGTGTGTGCGTGCCAGGTGGTGGGGCTGGGTAACACGGGGATGGAGAGTACCAGACACAGCGTGGGCATGGCGGTGCTCGGCGCGCTCGCCGCCCGGCTCGGTGTGGCCGACCGTTGGCGCGGCGACAAGCAAGTGTCCGGTGAGGTCATCGTGTCAGAGGTACAACACACGCACGTGGTGCTGCTCCGTCCCAAGCTGCTCATGAACATCAACGGAGTGTCAGTGGCCAAAGCAGGTGAGGTCACCGTCTCTGTGTTTACAATCCGTCAGCATGTTTGTGTTTATTTATTTATTTATGAATAAAAGTAAACTAAGGAACAAAAGCTGCTTTCTTCAGTTTGGTTTGTTAGATTTCTTTTTTCTTTATGTCCTTTTCAACTCTGCACTCTGTCACTAATTGATTTTATTAAAAAGCAATTAGTTAAAAACAATTATAAATTGTCTGCGTGAGACAAATTATTAATTAAACTGAATGTAAATCAGCAGCAGAGTCACGCTGACGTCACTCAGCTCCGGCGTCTGTTGGTGTTTAAACCAGAACCAGTTTTCACATATTTAATGAACTCTGTGTTTTATATTCTGCTTAATAAAAGCAGTAATAACAGTCGTACAGTCACTGCTAATCACAGCTGAATCTCTTTATTGCTGCAGTCGATCCAAAGGAAATTAATCTGCACAGTTTCATGTGTTTAATCAAGCAAAAATGCAGCTTTTCTCTGTTTTGATATAATTATAAATGGGGCTTCAACTAGTGATTATTCTCATTATCTGTTAATCTGTTGATTATCTTCTCAATGAATCATTTAGTCCATAAATGTTTAAAACTCTCTAAGTAGTTGAAACTTGAAAATATTTGTCATTTTTGCTTGAACGATGACTTTAATGATTTATCAATTATCAAAATATTTGCAGATGAATTTTCTGTTGATCGACTAATCGTTGCAGCTCTGATAGTAAACTGAATATCTTTTGTTTTTGGACTGTTGGTCGAACAAAACAAGACATCTGAAGGGCGATTTTATATATTTTCTGACAATTTAAAGACTAAATAATCAATTAATTGATTAAATTGAATACATTCTGAAAATAATCTTGAGTTGCAGCCCTCTGCCAATCAAATAACTAAATGTTTGTTTTATTTTTATTATATTATTCTGATTATTGGTAGAAGTTTTAGTGAGTAAACTTCATATAAAACTAAGATGAACTGTATTTGTTTGTCATCAGCAGGTGAAGATGCTGATCTGAAGTTTTAATGATCTAAAGCAGCGACTCTATAAAACCTTCATATATAAAACCAGACGGATTGTTTTTCTCAGGTTGTTTCGTTTGAATTGTTTTTTAAGTCCGGAAGAAGTAAAAATATCTACTGCGAGTTAGATAACCATCAACAGAAATGTTTTTCCTTCCTAACAACCTGTTTTTCTTTCCTAACGTCTCACAATCTTTAGATTCATCTCGCGGCTCCGTTAAGGGTCGTTCTGACCTTTTTAACTACGCGTCCGCTGATCCTCAGTATCTGTTTTTCTTCCTCTCCAGCTGGTAAATACGGCGTCAAGCCTGAAGACGTCCTGCTGGTCCACGACGAACTGGACAAACCTCTGGGGAAGATCGCCGTCAAATACGGAGGAAGCGCCAGGTCGGTTTCACTCTGACTCATCAGGTTTCTGCCGGTTGCTTCTGCTTCTTTTTTTTTTTTATACCACAAGATACTTGAATTGTCACAGAATTTGAAAAACATGTTTATCTGTAAAGCTTTTGTTGTTTAACCCTGTGTGATCATCAAACCTTCCGTCTGTGAGTATGTGAAGCAAATAACAAGAATCACTGATGCAGAAATACATTTTAAGATGTAAATTTAAGAGGAGAAGTTTGTGCAACATCAACAAAGGACCCAAAATGAACTTTAACCCTGAATGATTCTTCCTCACAGAGGTCATAACGGAGTCCGCTCCTGCATCGACTGTCTTCAGACTGATGTAAGTAGCCTGTGAGAGTTACTACATGTTCTGCACACTTCCAGGTCGATATTTATGAATTTGTGTGTAAACCAGCGATCGTCTCGTCGTCTCCTGCAGGTGATGCTCCGGCTTCGGGTCGGGATCGGCCGGCCGACGGGGAAAACGTCGGTGGAGCGTCACGTCCTGAGCCGGTTCTCCTCGGAGGAGCAGAAGGTTTTGGACTCTGTTCTGGTCCAGAGCGTGGACCTACTCCTCGCTCAGCTCTCCCAGGAAGACTCCCAGCAGGACTCCCCGTCCCCCTCCTCACCAGCAGGGGGCAGACAAGCAGCACCGAAGAGGAAAGCGAGGGAGCGCTCAGCCTCTCCAGCTGAGGACTCTGCTGCCGGTCAGATATGAAGCTGAATGTTTCTGAACTCTCAAAGACACGACTGCCTCGAATAGAAAACACAGAGAGAAGGACTTTACTCAGATTTATTTCCTCTGTGGTGTGAGATACATTTATTAGAAGTGAGACACATCTAAGACAGAGAAGAGCTGCAACTAACGATGGTTTGTATCTGAACTGAACCATTTCCTGTCAAAAATGATGGAAGTCAGTCACAGGTTTCCAGTCTGACCAGCAGCCAGAAAACCCAAAGAATGAACTGTGTATTTACTCTTGTTTGTGTGATTATTGATTGAGATCAATACCTCAAAAACCTGTCAACAGATTTCAGTGAAATTCAGTGGACAGTTTGTTCTGTTGCAGAGGAATGAATTATAATGTTTTTGGTGCTGATCCAGAAATTAATTAAAGCATTTCTTAACATTGTAAGATATGAGTCTGTGTGATTTTCTCATAAAATACCCTGCGATCAACTGTCAGCGAGAGTATTTTGAAGCAGATCCTGATGCAGTTTAGAGATATATTCACATTTATTTGGATTAAAATAAATGAAGAGGATTGTGCAGCCTTGGTGGAGGTAATGAAAAGTCTGATGACAATAAATCAGCTGATAGTCTTTTATTTCCACACAAACAGCATAAAGAAACTTTTGACAAGGATTAAATTTTTAAAGAATTGTGATGAAGAAATGTACGAAACGTCTCTGATGAATGTCACCAGTTCGTGAGCAGATGCACCTGAGGAAGCATTAGAATAGTTCAACAAATTTAGCAGAGTCATTACTGGTGTCCCTTAACACCAGGCTTAAAACAATTAACTAGAAAATATATATTAATACAGCTGTTAAACATGTGTAATCAGAGCAGTTCTGTACTGTGACACACTGGGAATGTTTTTTTACATGAAGTAAGACGCTGAAAAACCTTTCTAAAGCAAAGCGCTCCATGACTAAAGATGAGAGGAGGTCAAGAGATGTGATCATTCAGGGAAATGGGTACGAACATATTATAGATGATGTCACACTGTCGGGTGTAACAGAGGATTGTCACCAGCAAAAAGGTTTTTATATATTTGTATATCACTTTCAACGAAAGCATCTGCAAAATTAATAAATGTAAATATAAAATGTTCCTGAGAGCTGTTGGAGTGAGAGAACATTTCTGACAATTAACAGGTATATGTTGCTGTGGGAAGTATGCCAATAAAATTTAAAAATGACAATGAATTCTGCACATTTCCAGGTGTATATTTATATTCTGGGGCTCTACTAGAATATCTTTGCATGATTCACAGTTAAAAACTCCTTATTGATCTTCTACTGGTCCTTCATGCAGCCTCTGTCTGAAACAGGCCGTCCTGTCTCTTTAAGGTCCCGCCTCCTGATGAGCCCGCTCTGTTCTGATTGGTCAGCTTCAGGAAGCTTCCTCCGGCTCCGGAGGCTACGTAAACAAACTATAGTAGCAGGATTTCGCTACTGTTTCTCCTTCTAGAAACTTCTCAAATCGGATCCAAAATACGCAAATAGACAACGTGAACGATCTTAGCAACAACGGCTAAGAAACAGACGGCCGTTTGTGGACATATGCGAATGGTCTGATGTCATCACAAGGAGGAAGTAGAGGTAACTCTGCAAACAAAGTCCTGACTTTTGTCTTACAGGAAGCATTTTACACACGTTCACCTCAAGTTAAACATGGACATCTGACACTGTGACAGTATATAAATGACAGAAAACCACAAAAAGCCTGATATGTCAAACCTTTCAGATAATGTTCAGGCATTATATTCAAGGAAATATAATTCTATTGCCTTAATCTGAACGACTATCTGTATATATGACAGATCTGGACCACATCTCGCTTGTACCAAAGAGAGAATAGTAAGTATGAGAAAACTGGTGAACTTCAACGAGTTCTCTTAAATCACTCGTATGAGCCACTTAAGAAAGAATCAGTCTCATCTTTCTTGTTACTTATTGATCGATAAATACGCAGATACCAATGTGTCTGTGATAAACTTTTCATGAGCTGATATATCAGCTGCAGCAAACTACAATCGCAGCTCTGGATTCCCAACAACAGCATCATCAGGGGACATTAATGAACTCACAGAACGTCAGCTGCATTTCAGTCACTTATTGATCCCCAAACGTGTTTTCGTCAGCTGGATCTTCTGCTGGAGGATTTGTGTCTCTAACAGTAGTTGGACCTCTTTTTTTTTTTTTTTTTACTCTTGCAGGAAGCACAGCTGTAGAAGTGAGCTTAAACTCCTTTATCATCAATAGTTTTAATTATAAGTAGTTAAGAGGTCAAAGGTCAGAACCGCAGAGCTTCTTTTGTCTACACTGTAAGAGATGCTTTTCCGCGGTGTGAGCACAGTAAACTTCTTATTCGGTAGCGATCGATATAAAAGTAAATTATAAGCATCAGGTCTCATTTGTGTGTATATGTGTTTGTGTGTAAAGTCAATAGACTAACAAGAAGTTTCTCCTAAGTGGTGCAGCTTTAACAAGCTGCCCGAGTGGAGAATTGAACCGGATAAAAACAAAAAAAAAAAAAACCTCTTTTCCTGCAGCTCGTTTTCTCCTCTTTTGTATCTAAAAGTGAAAGTGAGGCTCCTCGTGCCGCTGTCACCCCAACATACGGTTCTCCTCAGACGCTGCCGTCTTCCATCTTGTCCTCCCTGATGTGGCTCTTTTGGCTAAAAAACATATTGATTTCCTCTGCCGATTGTCACACTAATTACACTCTTCATCAATTAGGTGTCTTTAATGAGTTGCATCCAGTCAAGAGGCACTCTGCGTTCTCACACTGCGGAGAATGCCAGAGGAGGGAGGGAGGGAGGGTTCGGCGGGGGGGGAGGAGGAGGTGGTGGACACAAAAAAAAATCCAGAAAAGAGCATATAAAACAGCGGAAAGAGGCCGACGAGCCGCTGAATGAGGGAAATCAATACAAAAGAGGCCAGTAGATTGCAATGGAGGCCTGAAGAAGAAAGGCAGGCGAGAAACAAAAGGGGCCAAACATTGTTTAGACCCGGTTTGTTTGAGGCCTTCTGTCCTGCCGTAGCTCAGAGTCACAATAGCTGCAGGGACACACTTGTGGACATGAGGAGGAGGAGGAGGAGGAGGGGAGGAGGAGGAGGGGGGTCTCAAAGGATACACACACACACACCATGAACACCCCTCACCCTCCTAAACACCCCCCCACCCCCCGTCTTTCTCTGCTGTGACCCCCTTGAGCCACCCTTCGCCTCCATCAGGCCACTTTCCCAGCCCCTCCTGGCTGGTCAGCTTTAGGAGGCTTCACCAGCGGCTTCAATAACTTTTCTTCTGCAGGGGTCAGAGGTCAGCAGCAGGGCTGGACACCCGGGCCTTAAGAGGAGGCCCTAAATTTATTCAAGAATGGTGGGGGGTCCTCCCACAGATGTGCTAACTCTGCAGAATCACACAACAAACCTACTGAGTCTAATGCAACTGGGAATGCCAGAAGACCATCAGTGGAAACATTAATACACTCTTTAAAAGCTCCACTAATCAATATTTTTTTATCTTGATGCTCATTTAAAGTGACTAATCTGAAAGATGTTGCTAATGCTGATGAATGAAGGGAATTATCACCAACTCTGCAGCCCTACAGAGCTTTTTAACCTCTTTTAGCTCCAAGTTTTGGTTTTGTGCACCATTTCCTTTCCGGTTCAGTCTCAGCTGTTTTCTGATGGATCAACTGTACGTTACCGGCCCAGCAGCAAACAGCAGACTCACAAAGTTAGAGACTGGCTGGTTTGAAAACACCCTGAGATCAGTCCTTCACCACCGACCTGCTGCAGCAGCATGTGGTGTTAGAGGGTCGACACACAGGACGGTAAGAGCTGCTTACTACAGACATCTGTGGTTCCCAAACTGGGGTCTGAGGGCCATCGGAGACCACTTGCAATGACACCCAGAATGTTTTCACATTGGCAGTTTTATCTTTTGTCAACTGATGGATTTTTGTAACTGACATCTTCTGTTAATGTATTTCTATTTCCTGTTAAAAACTGGCAAACGCTCTGCGTCTTTCCTGAAAAAATGACACAAAGGTGCTTTTAGTCTTGGATGTATAGTTCTGGCGTAGCCTGTACAATGGCTGCCCTCGTTCACTCATTACACTTAACTTACCACATAGTATTCAGTAGTGAGCAGTAAGTTTGGACACTCACTAATCATCGTCATTTTGCGTCATCACTGTCAGCTGTAGAGTAAATGTAGCGTGTTGCATTGTGGGATTGTTAGCTAAAAGTAATATACATGCCATGGACTTTTTTTGTTCCATCGTGGAGTTTTTTAGGGCGCTATATACTTTAGTGGATATATTTACACACTCTGAGTTCAGACACTCAAATAAAATGGTGGAGGGTGAATGTGTCTTTTGATCATGTGACTCCAGAACGACACATAGCAGCATTTTCTAATTGGGCGCCCCTATCGGCCATAATCAGCAGGCCAACATTACACATCACTGCCAAAAGCGTTACACATCACTGTTAAAAAATAATGATATTTTATGACGTGACAAGATTGTGGTTAAAGTCTGAACCACTTGATTAGCTTTAGAGAAAGTTTGGGTTTAAATAATCACTTTGTTAAGGTTAGAGAAACATGGTGGTGTGGATTAAGGTTTCTACTTCCTTCCGTTGTCATGGCTACAATATACGGGGTTACCGTTAGGGGACGATTGTAATCACAGTATTTAAAAAACTGTTCCGATGTGTATTACAGTTCATGTAACCTCAAGCTAGCTAGCTTCAGGCTAATGAAGCGCTGTAAGCAGCACCATGTTCCTGCACATGCTCAGTGGCGTCTGCCGTACACAAAACTACTCTCCAGAGAATGAAAACCTGATCGCTGTTATTAGTCTTTGGAGTCGTTTCTAAACAAACTAACGTGATCAAACTCTTCATAATGAAGGAACATGTCACCCAGTGCAGCGATGTGAATCAATGATGCGTTTTTAATAGTTTTTGGACGACAACGGAGGAATAAGATATATCAGGCTTTGGATACACACACAATACTTGTCAGTAGATCAGTTTATTGTTGGTTTGGCTCCAAACATGAGTTAACAATAAGAAAAATATAGAACATACCATAGAAATAAGGTTGAAAATGTGTGTTTTAACTGTATTTCTTAAGTCTTATGGTCACATTATATTTCAATTTTATTTCCCTATATTTCTTTTTTTTGACAGTGTCTCTATGGTTCAGAATAGTGACATTATCATGCTTTACGGTATATTTATCTGCTTTGTCCTAGAGGTATCCTCATGATATTCCAATAATATTTCTACAGGGGCTCATCATGGAGCTGAATAGGAAGTTTATAGTGACCTTAATGTATTTTATCTCTTGGTGTATTACTGTAATGATCCAGTAGGGACCTGTAGTGTGTCTGACTGCCCTTCAAAATCACTACAGTTTCTTTTTTTTTCACAAGGCTTCTGTTTTTTTTCTTCAGCGTCACAGAGCAGACTGAAGCTGTCCTGGTTTCCCATGGCAGAGTGCTGTGATACAGTGAATCCAGACCCGTTGGGGATCCTTTTCTCATTCTCCTCTTTCCGATGAGCAAGCATTAATAACGCGTCCTTTTCCCCTTTCATAGCCATAATCTCCAGTGATCTCGGGCCTCCCGCACTAAATTATTCTTACAGGGCCATGAAAAGGCAGCAGCGGGGCCCTTTAAGAGGCAAATGAGCATCCAACGTGCAAAGATGTTCCCAGCAACGGAAATGTTAACTCACCGTACAGAGCCGAGCAGGGCAGAGGGAATCCACTGACATGTCTTACAAGAGGGGAAGGAAGGGTCCACCATCGCCCTGAAGGCAAAGCCTGCTGGGTAATTTATCCTTTAACCCCTTGTCTAGCTGTTTACATTTGGCTTTAAGCTGATAGTGTCGTCCAGAGCGGCTCACAAAGAGTGCAACAGTATAAAAAAGATGCACATGCTGGATTATCACCCAGGGAGCGATACAGATACAACAGAAAGCTAAATCCATCACATCAAATCCAGACCATCCTCCCCTCTGATACAGGTTTCCAAAAATGAGATGCAACATGTTCAAAATTCATTAATCCCATGTGCAATAAGTGTTCTCAATTCTTTATTCTTTTTGTTGATGTCTTCTTGGCTTTTAACATATAGTCCATCCTTTATTCTGAGTTGTAGTAGTAATAGTGGTACCGGCGCCTGTAATATCTTCAATTATTGTGTTTATCTTTCATGTTTTAGTGTTTTTTTCCAGTAGTATTCAGTGTTTCCCCCAAAAAAAGGTGTACTTATCAAGGTGTAAATGGAATTCAGTCCATTGTAGTTCTTTATTCGCCTCGTACGGTATGATGACTGTGTTCTCGTCTGATTATAGATGTGTCTCTCTTGAAAACAAGATTTCAATCTCAATGAGACTGTCTGACTGGATAAAGTAAATAAATAAATAAATAATCATAATAATAATACTTGCTGAAACCCAGAGTAAGGAAATCATTTCATGGTGAGCAGTTCTTGTTGAATTACCTCAAATGAGCACCTAAATGGACTTGTGAAAGCTGATATTGAAACCAATTTTCTTTTTAATTGCAGCTGAAAATTAACAGTTTCAGGCCCAAAACACGGATATTCAATATTTCCATAACAGTAAAATATTTGCAAGGTTGTAAAAACCTAATTTGAACTTTTGAGGCGTCGCAGTCGCCTCGTGATTAAGATTTATACCACGTAACTGCAACATGCTGTATCTTTCTCTCTCTCTCTACCTGTTTCATGTCTGTCTCTGCTGTCCTTATCCAATAATAATAATGTTGACCTTCATGTGACCTAAAAGCTCTCCTCTGCAACCAGACTAATCAAATTTTAGGCAAAACTTTGCAAAAAATCAGCCATAAAGACGTCAATCAGGACTCTGGACTCTATGTTCTGCAAAATTCTTGCAACCCACAACATCGTTTTTGCACAAAATCCAGTTCATTCAGGTTAAATCATTACAACTTGTGTATTTTCTTCTGAACAGTGACATGATTTGGTGTCAGAATCAACCTGGATATAAGAATTTGCACCATTGAAAGTAGTAAGTTCACAATGGAGGAAGTGATGGTTCAGTTTTGTACCAATCTTCACCTGTGGCATGGTTTGATGTCAGTCAAGTTTGGGACACTTTCTTTCATACAGCATAAGTCTAAGGTCAAGTTGATATTGTTTTATTTCCAAATAATTCAAGAACAGATTATAAATAACTCTCTACAGATGCAGGTGTGGGTCAGGTCTCAGCTTCATGCCCGTGCAGACCTCCTCCTCCTCCATGATGCAGGACTGAACAGATGGTGTGTTCTCAACAGAGCGTGACAGTTTGTAGGACTAAAAGCTGGAAGTATTCAAACTGTGGGTTCATTTTTTTTACTCACTTTTGATGCATGTTGTCAATTTTGTTTCAGTTTGTGCAAGAAAATAAGATTTTTGGTCATGCTTTTACTTTACAGGTCCTTCATTTCCAAACAGTAATTTACAAGAAATTTCCTGGACAGGACTTGTAATCTGGGACTTGTATTGATAATAATAATAATAATAATAACATTAAATTCGATTTTAAGTGCCTTTCATGTAATTCAAGGACACTTTGCATGCAGAAAACAAGCAAAATCTACACACTAATAGTCACTTTTACCTAGTTTGGGTCAATATAGCACCAACACAACATTGTGTTAACAGTTGCAATCCGTTATTTTGACCCAGTGTTCAATACAACAAGCTTTAGCTAAAAACTGTCACAAATGTGTTGTTTCTTGTATGAAATGATGTGCGTATGACATTCAAAAGATATACAAGTTACTAATGATCAATAACAAACCGTGACATGTAAGTTTAGAAAGAGTAGAGTAGATTATAACAAGCTTAAGTTTGGGTAAATAATTCAACAGTAAAATAAAAAATAACACTGAAACTGGGTCAAAACAACTGCTTGTCTTTGACTTTCTGGGTAACATTAACCCAGTATTGTGTAGGTGCTATATTGACCCAAACTGGGTAAAATTTGAACCTAGTGATTTTTAATGTTCATAAATGAAAAGCTTGGCTAAAAAGATGGTCTTAAGTCTATATTTCAGGTCTCCATAAGCAGCACAGTGCGGAGACTACCCTTGTGAGAGTTGTCAATGATATCTTGATGAAGGCTGATGAAGGCTGATTAGTGCTCGGTACTGGTTCTGCTTGATCTTAGCACCTCGTTTGACACAGTGGATCAAAGCATTATTACTGAAAGGTTGAAAACATGGGTTGGTATCTCCGTGACTACCCTCCAGTGGTTCCCCTCATACTTTTCTAACAGAAAATTCATTGTGTCTGTTGATGACGTTACCTCTTCTCAAGCATTGTCTATGTATGGGGGACCATTTTTATTTTCTCTTTATTTACTTCTTCGGGCCACATTATTAACAGCATGATATTTAATTTTATTGTTACGCAGATGATACTCAACTGTACTTGTCCTGCAAACCATCTGGATCAGCTAAGTTATCTTCCATGTATAATTGCTTAGCTGCAGTTAAGGATTGGATGGCATGTAAGTTTAGAGAGAGTAGACTAAAACAAGCTTATGTTTGGGTAAATAATTCAACAGTAAAATAAAAAATAACACAGAAACTAGGTCAAAACAACTGCTTGTCTTTGACTTTCTGGGTAACATTAACCCAGTATTGTGTAGGTGCCACAGTTATTTTTAGTGTTCATAAATGAAAAGCTTGGCTAAAAAGACGGGTCTTATGTCTATATTTCAGGTTTCTGTAAGCAGCACAACACAGAGACTACCTTTGTGAGAGTTGTCAATGATATCTTGATGAAGGCTGATGCAGATTAGTGCTTGGTACTGGTTCTGCTTGATCTTAGCACCTCGTTTGACACAGTGGATCAAAGCATTATTATTGAAAGGTTGAAAACATGGGTTGGTATCTCCGGACCTACCCTCCAGTGGTTCCCCTCATAGTTTTCTAACAGAAAATTCATTGTGTCTGTTGATGGCGTTACCTCCTCTCAAGCATTGTCTATGTATGGGGGACCATTTTTATTTTCTCTTTATTTACTTCTTCGGGCCACATTATTAACAGCATGATATTTAATTTTATTGTTACGCAGATGATACTCAACTGTACTTGTCCTGCAAACCATCTGGATCAGCTAAGTTATCTTCCATGTATAATTGCCTCGCTGCAGTTAAGGATTGGATGGCAGTGAATTTTCCTCAGTTTAATTCCTCCAGAGCAGAAATCCTTATTATAGACTCTGAGCACACTCATGGCTGGGTTCTGTCTGCTCTTGGCTCTCTAGCTCAGCATGTGGTATCCACTGTTAAAAACCTCGGAGTGATTTTAGATCAGAACCTCACTCTCTAGTCCCATCTTAAAAGGCTATTTTTTTTCCACTTTTTTTCCACTTGAGGAATATCTCTAGAATTAGATCTTTTATTTCTTTTAATGTTCCTCAAAAGAGTGATTCATGCTTTTATTGCCTCTCAGCTGGATTATTGTAATGCAGTGTTTACATGCTTTGGCCCAAAACATGGTTGCACTGCTTCAGAGTGTCCAAAACGCACCAGCTGGACTTTTAACCAAATCACAAAAACAATGTTTTCATGCTTTCTTTTATTTGTCCTTGTTTGTGAGACACTTTGTAACGGTTGTTTTGAAAAGTAAAGTTTTAAAGTGTTCAACTACAACCTATTAATTGCATTGTCTGGAGAGAGTAAATGGTTGTAAAGTTGTAAAAAAATGTGAAATTTGTCCACAGACAAGCACACAATTCAACATACATGAACAACAGTGTCTCAAATAATGAATGCATGGTGAATCATCATTTACCAGTTTAAATTGAGCTTTTCTTTTAAATAAATTTCTCTAATAATTGGCACCAAATCACATCATTCTTTCCAGGAAACCTCCTAAAAAATTACCAGGGAATTAAAGACCTGTGAGGTAAACTATTACCAGGTTTTTAGTTCACAGAAACTTTTCTAGGAGCAAAAGAGTGAAACACGAGACGATATCGAAGAATGTGGAAAAAGGTGAGTCGCATATTTGTGTGCTCAAGATGTTCTTAATGCTGACTGTAATAAACTGAATAAAGATCATATTCATGACGTCTCTCTTGGTCAAACTGAAAACACCTTTCTGTCTCATCTGCTTCGTCCGCATCGACTTCTCTGTGATCAGTATTGATTTAATGAGGGGAAATCAATCAAGGATATCAGTGCTGACCTGCATTCACCTCATCATGACAAGACTACAAGCACACAGAGATGATGATGATGATGATGTGTTTTCCTTCATCAGATTTTGTTTCGTCTTGCCAGAAAAGTCCAGAAAGTCTTCCAGATTTGTTCTGGAACTGATAGATGTGTTTCAGGTTTGTTTTCATCCAGTTTTGTTATATTTGCTATATTTTATCACCATCCATGTTGTGTAATTATGAAGAAGAAACATACTGAACACACGTCGGTCAGATGAGACGAGTTTCATCTCTGTGCGTCCAGGATGTGGTTAGCTTAGCTTAGCACAAAGACTGGAAGCAGGGGGAAACTGCTAGCCTCAATCCATCAAAAGAGATAATAAAATACACTGAATGACAACTTTTCACACTGTTGTGATTACGATGCATCATCGTAGTAACTGATAATTACATAAATGTATTATTTTAATGAGGAAAAACATTTAATTTAAAGTCCTCCTCCATGCAGAAACATGTTTTTCTTCTTGTTCCTGCAGCTGGACGTTTGTTCTTCTTCTCTGTGCAGAATGATGATGATGATGTTCACATTCATCTGCTGAAGGAGGAAAGTTTCTCACCTTAAATCTCAAATAAATTTAACACGTGAACCTACGAGCAGGATTTGTGACATCACAGCTAGTTTGGAGCCAATCGTGGTCCAGTATGTAACTTACACAAGTGTGATGTGGAAACTTGAAGCCTCCAGTTGCACAAACACTGAGAATGAACTTTCCAGTGAAGGAGGAGACATCTGGTGTCCAGCAGGAAAACTTTAGAAATCAATAATATTTACATATTCAGAGATTCTGTATTATTAATAAAAAAGAAGGAGGAGATGTTGGAGGAGAAGATTTAATGATATAATTCTGGAAAAATTACATCAGACGCGATTAATATCTCAGGTAGAGTGTTTTATATACATCTTAAAACATGTCTGGAAGGGATCTTTAATGAGTTTTGGAGGCAAAATGAAGTGTTTATATCCCTTTCTTATTTATTTGTGAAAATCTATGAAGCAATAAACTGCAGATTATCATTTTTTTTTAAACAGAAAGGTTGTTAAATTGATTTAATTTGCTTAAATCATAATGATCAATGGCTTCTTCAGTTATTTCTCTGTTTAATTTAAAAGATTCACCAGCATTTCAGATCATGAATATTTAAGAGGTATGAATATATACCCTTTTATTACAGGTATTAAAATAAAATAAGGTCTTTTAAGGATATTACTTTTTTTTACCATGATCTTTTAAATTATTCTTTACTGTTTTTGTAATAAACTCATTTTATTTGAGTTTTTAGTGGTTAAACTGTTAAATATTATTAGTCTTTAACTTTAGATGAATAAACTATACAAAGACACATAAGAGCAAATTAATCTTCACAACAATCTGAACTAGAACCTCCACACGGTCTCCAAGGTCCATTTAGTAGCAGTTCTGGAGCTTTCAGTCACATCAGCACTTGTCATGGAAGTGAATGTTCACTTGGATTTCAGAAATTAAAATTTGTATTTTTAAAACTAGTAAAAGTTGGGTTAATAGTAAAGAAATATGATCAAAATCACCCAAAGAAGAATAATTCAAGCAAAATATAAACAAACAATAAATTAACTACAATCTTAAAAAACATTTTATTTTGCAAGAAATACAATATTTCGTAACAGTTGACTTAAAGTCCCCCTTTATGGCATTTATAGGCTTTACACAAACATTTAATAAATGGTTTTTAACACACTATGATGTAGTTATGAGCAGATTTAATGACTTTCTTCAGTGTAAAACTGCAACGATTAGTCGATTAATCAATTAAGTTGATTGACAGAAAATTGTCAACTATTTTGATAATTGAATAATCGTTTTAGTCGATTTTTAAACAAAAGTGCCAAAAATTCTCTGTTCCACCTTCTCCAGTGTGAAGATTTAATGCTTTTATTTGTTTTACATGACAAACTGAATATCTTTAGGTTTTGATCCAAACAAAACAAAACGTTTTAAGACATTTTTCACAATTTTCTGACAGATTAATCAATAATGAAAATAATCGTTAGTTTCAGCCCCATATAAGTGTTTATTAATGTACAGTATTTATTAACGTTACAGTCTTTTTAGTGTCAAAGTCCCTCTTCTTGTTACTATTCTTCCACCTGCAGCTCAACAGGGAAACACTGTCTGAGGAAACACAAAGAGGGAATTTGATGCTAAAAAGACTGTAAATGTGTCAGATATCCACTTGATATGACTAACTCAGACTGATGAAGCTGAATAGAAGCTTCACAGAGACTTTTAAATGACTGTGTGGACACACTGTGGATTTTATCCTCCATCACTTCCATTGAAAGCACATTTGAAGGATCTTTTAATATCCAGTATGAACAGGAGGAATGATTACAGCGAGGAAAACCTCTTTCACTGTTCATACGGACACCTGACTGCTGGTTTAACACACACTTGGAAAAAGTGTGAACCTGCCCTTTAAATAAAATAAATAAAACAATTTAAAAATTACTTCATTCACCTTTTTGTTTATTGTGTTTTCCCACCATCACATCATCAGTGAGGGAAGCCTCTGAGCTCCAACTGTCTCTTACAGCAGCAGCAAAAAGGGGAAAACGTCATCTATAGTACTCAATGTGCATGTGTGTGTGTGTGTGTGTGTGTGTGTGTGTTTATGCAGGAGGGTTAACAGTGTTTTGATTGTAATTGGAAATGAAGAAAAAAGCAGAAAAAAAGAGAGAAAGAAAGAGAGAAAAAAGGGGGAAAAATAAATAAGACTGTTGTGTCTTTAAGAGGTTTGCTGGTTGTTCATTCGCAGCTGCTCTCTCTCTCTCTCTCTCTCTCTCTCTCTCTCTCTCTCTCTCTCTCTCTCTCTCTCTCTCTCTCTCTCTCTCTCTCCCAGTGCAGATTCATTACTTCTTCTTCTTCTCCTCCTCCTCCTCCTCCTCCTCCTCCGGGGCACAATGGGCATTTATCATCAACCCCCGCGGTGTGTGTGTGCGCGTGTGTTTATTCAAATCTCAGTACCAAGAGCGGACCGGCCCCACTCCCGAGCTCTCCCTCGGTGACACCGGGGCTTATTGTTGGAGGAGCCCCAGAAAAAGCCCCCTAAAATCGGCCAGTGGGAGAGAGGAGAAGGAGAAGGAGGAGCCCAAAAGGACCGGTGGCGGTGATAGTGGCGGCGGATTCGCCGTCCTCCCCTGCAACCATCCGGGGGAGCATCCAGCCTCCCTGCCCGCCTCCCTGCTTCCATCATCAGCTTCTTTTTCCCCCTTTTTTTTTCCTGGAGGAGTAACTGATTTGTCTGCTGGAACTACACGCGGAGGAGCATCCTGCAACCTGTCATTTCCCTTTTTTTTTAATTTTTTTTTTTTTTTTTTAAATCTTTCTGTGCAGGTTTGTGTGAGGAAAAAGGTGAAAGGATGTGCAGTAGATGCTAGTTTTTTTTTTAAAAGCTTTTTTTTTTTGGAGGGTGGTGGGGGGGATGAAGAGAGGAAGGAAGGAGGAGAGAGATGCGTCTTAACAGGTGCAGATATGGCGGAGAGGAGTTTGGGGTAAAAAAAAAAAAAAAAAACTGTTTCCCCCCGCTTTGATTCCCGGAATTCCTCTTTTTTTTCCTCCAAAGTTATTATCTGTGTTGAGATGTTTATGAAAGGATGTTGATTTGAATCTCGGCTGCTGTGTTTTTTTATTTATTTTTTTTTTTTTTGGAGGATTATTTCTGATAAATTGGAGAGAGGCCAATTAGCGGCTGTAATTGGATAATATGGCTGATGTGGCCTCTGATGTGTTTGAGTGTGAACACGCTGCCTCTGACTTCAGTTTGTGCTCACACTCAATGTGGATCGTGGTGGAGCAGCAGGTTCACTTGTGAACAGGCCTTTAAAAAAAAAAAAAAAAAATCTCTCTTTGTTGCTTTTTTGTTCCTGCTTTTCTTCTTCTTTTCTTGGTTTTATATGTGATTATATTTGTATTAGTTTGAGCTCTAGCTGCTGATTGTCCAAACGCAATTCTTGTGAAATTTCAAATCCAACCCGAGAATTGTGCCTGGACATCTGTTGCTGGACGCTCCTGCACTTCTGATCCTCTTTCACCGGATATAATCTGTTTTTTTTTTCTTTTTATGCATATTGCTCTTTTGATTTTCACCTCACCCTCATGTTTTTGCATGTTTTTTTTTTTTTTAGTTTTTAGTCCATATGTTGTTGTAGAGTTTCTGTTTCAGGGCCTTTTGAGGGCCATGGTCTTTTCCTGCCACCTTAATTTGACTCTAATTAGCTTTTTAATTAACTTTAATTCCCCTAAAAGCGGTTATTTTACCTCTTTTAACCGATTAACCGGAGCAAAGAAGGCCTCTCTTTCTGCAGATTTTGTTTAATTATGGGGCCTGTAGAAGAAGGAGGCCAAAGCATGAAGAATAAAGAGTGATAATTAAGTATTTTACAAGCTGGGACATTTTTTCTAAGTTGTTGGAGTGAAACTAATATTTCCCAGGCAGGCCCATCTCCACAGCTTCTCTCTTTATTCGCACTTTTCCTCCTGAAAACCTCGCAGGGAAGGTTTATTGTCGCTCCACTGGTGAGCTTTTGTTGCCGCCTTTTGTTGGCGTTTTGGGGATTATAATTTGCATAATTCTTCAGGAATGTATCATTTTAATTTTGTTTAACAAACCGTGACCTTTTCCAAGCCCTTTATCCCTTTGATAAAAGATGCCATTACAAGCCAATAAAGACGGAATTCGTTTGTACTGATTCTACTGTTGGTGAATAATAAAGAATTAATGATCATTGGAAGCATCAGATTTATTTTATTTTTTTTAAATGTTTGTTTGTTTGTTTCATCTTTATTTTTATTCTTCTGTTTCCTGGTTGTTTTTAATCTCATGCATTATCCAGATTTCTTCAAACTAATTGCTTTTATTGTTCAGATTTAATTTATCAGTTTAAAAGTTAAAGTTTAGAAAAAGAAACTAAAGTCTGTGCAGTTTTTTTTTTGGTTAAAATGTTATTTGAAATTTTTCCAACAGGCCCAGAGTTTCTTTGGATGCTGCCTTCATTTTAAATCAGTCATGTGACTTCCATCTTCCTGATATTATTCATCAGGAATCAAAAGATGCATGAAAGATGATATTTTTAGTTTGTCTGGTGGCACAATAAGAAGTGTTTTTCTGTTTGAGATGTTTGTCTAATTTGAGAAAAATTAAGTTTCTGTCCACAAAATATTTAAAATTTTGAGGGAAAGTGACTGAATAGATACAAAAAATATATATGTTTTACAAGGAAGCATCTAAAGAAAGCTAAAAATAACAAAACAAAAGTTGTATTTTTCCAGAAATATTTATCATCAGAATGAGATTTGATTCTGAAACTATTTGCTGAAGATATTAGACGTCTTTTGGGTTTTTTGTTTGTTTTTTTTTGTGTCACAGGACAGAAAAATCTTCAAACATGTGGCAGCTGTGACAGGAGGCTGAAAAGGTGTCAGCAGCAGGGTAAATCAAACCCTCAGTTTGACTTTGGCCTCCTTTGGGTTTTTTTTTTTTTGGGACGGGGGTCTGTTTGATTTTCACACCACAGCGTCACCCCGGCTCGGATGCGTCGGGTCTCCTCAGACTAATTTGCTCCTGTAATCCGCTCTCAGCGTGTTGTCCCGAGGAGCCGAGCTGCTCCGGGATGGGAGCTCAGCCTCAGATCAGTGGATTAAAAACTCGGGGAGGTGTGTGTGTGTGTGCTGAGTCAACGCCACCACCCAAGTTGGGGGGTAAAACACACCGGTTGTCTGTTGACTGAGTGTCATTGAACGCCCCATGATGACAGGATCAGAGGGTTCAAACAGAGGAGACCTTTCTCATGTCAAAATCAGAACATTTGGAGCTCATGAGTAGAGCTGAGTGTCCTTCGTTTGATTAAATATAGCAGATATCTGAGTTTCACCACCAAAACAATACTGTTTTTCCCCGATGCCTTAACCTTGTTTTGAGATATATAAACATGTTTTCTACAAAACTGTTTCTCATTTAGCAAAAGACGCCAAAGTTCAAATGTTAAATGTGGTGAAAACACAAGAACTTTGCCTGAACACAATTAAAGTCTAAAATCTGACAAACTTTGATTGAAGTCTTGAACTATCTGATCGAAGTCGACGAGATCACAGATTCAGTGTCAGCTTCTGATTCTTGTTAGTTTTTTTTATTCTGGATGCAACAGAAACATTTTATTCAGTATAAAAGTATTAAAGTTTGATGCAAAGTCATGTTTATGAGTCCGAAATTTCCTAAAACTGAGCGACTTGTTTGCTTTGGTGTGAAACTGTAATGACGTCTGCAGAATTGTGATGTTTTCTGAAGCAAAAACACGACTGCAAAGTCTTAGTTTAATGTCTTTTAATGGCCAAATATTCATCTGTATAAAAACACCTCTGAGTGAAGCATCTTTATCTCTTGTTGTTGCTGTTTTATAACTTTACCGACCCCTTAAAAAGAAACAATATCTTCTTGCAAAACCTTGTGAAAAGTGATCATTTTATTTTTTAGAGGCCTGAAAGTGTCAAATAATCCAGAAATTCACAAGAAAAATGTCAAAAATTGGAGTAAAGTGTGAAAAAAACACTAAACTTTATGAAGCAGAAGTATATTTTTCAGTTTCTACTCCTGTTAATCTCTCAAGTTTTGTCTTGTGACGCCTTTAATGTTAGGAGACACTGTCCTGTTGCATCTTTGAACAATTTTAAGTAATTAAAGTTTTAAAAAACTTAAAAACTCAAACTCAAAAAGTGACATTAAAAGAGTTTTATGAGCCAATCATGACCTGAATGTTTTGTTGATCTTAAAATAAATGATAAAAGATTCAATTAAAGAACAGATTTCAGCTGTTTGACGACCAGAATCAATAACAGAAACCAACCGTGTTTGTTTCTCATCACTTTGTAAAAAAAAACAATCTGAATTTTTCGACAAATAAAATCATAAAACGTGCCGACATAGCAGATTCTTCTTCTCTCTCTGCCGGTCGGTCGGTTACTTCAGGTGCACTCGCAGCTGACTGCGCCTCAACGAGGAATTGATCGGTATCGACAATGATATTGATGACAAAGATATCTTGAGGAAACAATTAGGAGAGCGGTGTAATGATTAGAGAGATCATTACAGCCGTTTAACCTCTGCTGATGAGCTATAGAGCGATCGCTGCGCTGTTTCCACTCGTTCTTTGAGTCTTAAAGGCAAAAATATGTGACTGAGGTGTTTTAAAATGTGATATGAACGTCATCTGTCTGTTCTGTGTGTCTGTGATGTCACTTTCTTTTTTAAATCTGTATTTTCTGTCCTGTGATGCAAATATTCAGTCTGATTCGAGGCTTCACAAAACCTCTGCTAGTCAAAATGAAGCTGTTAGCTGATTCACGGTTACATTCGGTTAAAAATGCAACTTCATGAGCACTTTAGCTCGTTTTTTCCAGCAGAAATCTTTCATCAGAGGTTCGTGTGTCTGTTGAGGGGGAGTGACTGAAGATTAATGTGATTACAGACGTCGACGCAGCGTTAAAACGTTTGCAGAACGCTTCCCCTTCCGGTTTTCGGCCTCCATGTTGGACGCCGTCGAGCAGCAGGTTCAGTCGTCTGCTCTCATCCGCCCTGCTGCGTTCTGCTCCGGGTCACTCACTTCCTCCTTCATGCCTCCCCCCACCCGCCGCCTCCCATCCTCCCCTCCTCCTCCTCCTCCTCCTCCTCCTCCCAACAACACCACCACCACCACCTCCACAGTCACATGACCCGGGCTGTGTCATCACTGTGTGACACACACACACAAACGCACCGCCGCAGAGTAAAAGGCAGGGAGGATGGAGATGGAGATGAAGGGAGGGGACTGGATGTGGGCGGAGGAGGAGGAGGAGGAGGAGGAGGTGTGGGAGCATCACAGGGGTGACGTCACATCACGACCTCCTTCCCAGCATCCCTTCCTTCCTCCCTCCCTCCCATCACACACACACACACACACACACACACTCCTTCTTCCCTCCCTCCAGCAGCAGAAGCAGCATCTCCTGGGCGTCTGAGAAATGTGCAAGAATGTTGAAGGTCCGCCGCTGGAAATGACCTCTAGTGACTCTGCGAAGACACGTGACGGTCTTTTTTTTTTAAAAGGAGCGAACACAGGACGTGTGTGTGTGTGCGTCAGTGTGTGTGTGTGTGTGTGTTGCGTACATGCACCGTCTGCAATGTCAGGTACGACTGGAAGCAAGCGAACATGCTAGCGAGGCTGAAACGGGTTCATTCTTTCAGGGTTGGGGATGAGAGAGGGACTGCAGATGTCCATATATGACGTAGCACCTCCCCTCTCTCTCTCGTTATTCCCCCCACTCAGTCGCCCACCTCCACACACACACACACACATACACACACACACACATATATAAACACACGCCCCCCAAATAGCATCATCATCAGCGACCCATCACCTCCTGCAAAATGTCAGCGCCGCTCTGCTCGCCAGTTCTGGATTCAACCAGTTTTGTTCTGCTGTGTGTTGCAGCGGAGATGAAGGCAGGCGGCCATGTTTGGCCCTCAGAGCACCAGAGCGGACTGATGTCGCCTTCACGACGCCTTCATACACGACGCTCAGCTGCAAACGTGACTTTGTGAGCGTTATTTTTGGCCGCCGTTTGTTCCTTCCTTTCGTCACCGGCTGGAGACGCCCGGGACGTCTGCACCCGTCTCTGACTGAGCCGCCATCACCGCCTGCTACCCCCCCCCACCCCCACCTTCACCCCTCTATTGGTACCAAACAGCAGCCTGTCCCCCCCCCCTGTCCCCCCCCACCCCACCCCACCACACACTGCACCACTGTTCAGCAACAGCTGCAGAGTCACAGCTGCAGTTCACCAGGGGCGCTCTGACATCACCGCCTCCTCCCGACCAATGATCTGCTTTTGTTTATTTTAAGCAACACTTGCTGCCTGGCCAGAGGAGGACATGTCGGTCGGTGTGTTAGCTGGAAACTCGTCTCCGTCGTCTCGTCCTCCGTTCCCGTAACGAGAAGCAGAGATGCTTTAACGGTGCAGAGAGAAAAGTTCTTCAACTGCTCGGCTGCAGATGTAGAAATCACTTCCCCACAAGCAGCAGACGTGCAGCAGGTTGAACGTTTTGATAATTCATTTGCACATATAGACGCACACATACTGACCCGCTAACACGTTCAGTCCAACAGCTCAGACCTGCTTTAAAAAAGAAAAATCAATCGGTCGAATGCACTTCTCTAAGGCCCTTTCACACCTGCCTCGTTTGATCCAAACCATAATTACAGGTGTGAAACCTCCCCCCCGGACCACGATCTGGATCACACAGCTTAACCTCGGTCCGACACAAAGAGGAGGTCTCGGTGCGGATCAAACTGAACCATGTTTCGGTTCATTTCTTGCATGATAACATTTGCAGCAATTTACACCAATTACAGGAAGTTCTGGCAGAAGCAGAAAAAGGAAAAATGAGCCGCAGTAGCAGATGCAGAGAGGAGGAGAACAAGTCTTTAACTGAAATATAGTCTGACGACGTTATAAAAAGTCAACTGGAAAAAACTCATAAAAATGCTGAAACTTTCCAGGTGTTTTAAGACAGGATGAGAGAAGACAGGAGAGCAATGCAACCTGAAGATCAAGTAATGTTGTAATAATGATAATAATAATAATTTCTCTCCATTAATTCAAATGTCTGATGACGATTTAGCCTCTGAAAGCAATGGCCAGTATTTCAGGGTTCCAGTGTAGCCAGTAGATATCAGTTAACAGATAACAGAGATCAGGGTGATGGTCACTGTTTACAGTCCGATTAACAACTTGAGACAGTCCAGATGAGATTTTAGCATCTCTATAAACAGATATATGCATATGAATACAGATTAATTCTTAAAAAGCTAATAAAAAGCTACATCATCATCATCAGATGAAAGCTGATGGGTTCTGAGGTTGCGTTTCGCCTCTTTTGTTCTCCACATGGACTGTTTACCTGCAGGCAACCTGCTCAAACGTGATTGGTCAATACTACTCGGACTACAAAAGGAAACCAAAACCTTGTCCTGTTGCCTACAGATACATTCTTATGCAGATATCTGTTTATAGAAAGTAACTAACACACCTACATCAGATTCACACACATCTACAAACCAATCAGTGTTGAGTACAGGAGGACACGGCTCATGTAAGTGACGACAACACGATGTAGGTACGTCATGTAAAATCCTGTCATGTGCTCAGATCATTGAAATGTGAAACCGAAACTAACAAAAACATGAACCTTGATTCAGACTTTCAGGTGTGAAAAGGCTCTAAGAGACACATTCAAACATACCAGTGATATTTTATTGAACAAATCAAACAAGGATTTTGTGATTACACTCATCATTCGAGCACTTGTTGATCTTTTCTCGGATCTTGAACTTCCTCTGATCTTTTGAGTGTAAAGGTCGAGCATCAGGATGAGCACATTTCTCTAAAAGATCCAGATCGTAAAAGATTCTAAATATCTTGTACATTAAATCTGTTTGGTGATGTTTTCCTATGTAAACTTTTTTCACGTTTTCAAACCTTCATGGTTTAGTGGTTTCGGTTGAATCAAACTCTTTGGTTTTCCTCTTTGGTGAGATTTGTTTGTGCAGATCTGAACTCACACAGAGACCCTTTAGAGGAAGTGGTCTCTGTCCGCTCCAGTTCTGGAGCAGAGTGTTGGTGGTGATCTGACCTCCATCTCCCGTAGCCAGGAGCGCTTTGCATGCTGGGATTCGGATGAGTGAAATCATCAGTTGCTAGCAGCTAGCCGGAGAGAACCGAGGTCAGACCTGGACTAACAACCATGTACGTTTCTTCAGGAGCTTCTTCAGGACTTTCTTCCTGTGTTTACGTTCTCGCTCCTTCTTAAGACACATGTTGACCAGCTCATCCTCTGATTCAAACCAGAACAAACCAGCTAGAGGTTTGAAAATGTCTTCAGTTATTCAGTTACTCTTCTTTGAAGTGCAGCTGGATGTTGCATTTTGGGAACCATAAACACACAGGATCACTGTGGTGGATCACAGTGGAGAAAAATGTAAAGACAAATGACTTCAGGGTGGATTTCATGTCTTTTAGTCCATTGTTGAGCAGAAATCTCATTTTTAACTCACAAAATCCAACAGTGAGGTGAATTTATTTCACCTGTTTCTGAATCATCTTGGATCAACAAGTTTAATGTCAGTTTTATTTATACAACTCAACACAATAACAATATATAGACTGAATTATACAAATAAATAATAATAAAATAATAAAATAGCTTTACCAAAATTTCGGTCAGTACATCCACATCACATCTGTCTGAAACTACGCTTCAGACCCTCAAATCAGAAAGGAAAGAAACTCCATAAACATCCCCTGAAACAGGAAAAAAGAGTCAGAATAAAAATATAAAGTATAAATATATAAATATCAAGTCAATGTTAAGAGTTAAAGAGTCTAAAAGTGGTTAGACGTCAAGCGTCGTCCTGGCAACAAGTGTCGTATTATTGATACGAGTGCAGCAGGTTGTATTTATCTGATACGTGTCAAGATGTTGACACTAGTGAACAAACAGCTCCGACAGCTTTCATGTCTTTTAGAGAGAAATCTTGATGTTGAATTTTAAACCTGATGATTTAGTAATAATAGTTTTGCAGTGCAGAGCCGATATAAACACGACTGTCATCTGCAGTGTTGTGGTAATATGTATATATAATAACCTGAGGAGGAGTTTACATTCTATATTGGGTTTGTAAGGTTGATTCTGACACTTTTTAGACTAAATATCTTAAAATGTTATTCGTTTAGAAATAAAATAACAGGATTTCCTCCACAGTTACATGTGTGGCAGTGTGGAAAAGGCTTTAAATCAGCATTTGGACCATAATGTGGAAGATAAAATGTGCAGAAAACATAAAAAATTGTTAAATGTTTGTCATTTAGATGCCGTGATTGCAAGAAAAGTCAATGCAAAGAACGAAATGGACACAAATAAGATGCGGTTCACTCCGGATGATGCAAACTGAGGTGAAGACACATTTGTGCAAAGTGAAAACTTGAGCAAAAGCTCCTGGATGACTCCTCTTTAGTAACTTAGACAAACAGAAAAGCGAGAAACACTTTAAAAACATTCTCGCAGTGAAATTCATCAGGTGCAAATTTGCTCTGCGTTCAGTCTAAAAGGTAGGTTGTACAAAATCTTTGCTACGACCTTGATAATAAATGGAGATATTTTCTACAAGAAATCTATTTCCTAGACGTGGCTTTTGACTTTTAAAACATCTAAGAAATCATTCCTGCATGCTGAGGTGTCTTTTAACTCTCTCTACTTTCTACAAAGTGAAAGCTGAGGTCGTAACTCTGCTCGTTCGCTGGGATCAGAGAGTTGTGCAGAGCAGCTGCAGTGTTGCGGCTCCTCGACTCTTTCAGCGTTATTACCATAATTTGTGGTGGGAAAGGAATCGCTCATCAATCAGAAGTGTTGGGAAAGTGACCACGCCAAAGACCCGGGGCCCGCTGTTTGAGCAGCGGGCTCACAGGGGTCAGCCGGGGTGTGTGTGTGTGTGTGTGTGTGTTTTGTCATTAATCACTGCAGGTCTGAAGAGAGTGAGAAGCGTCACAGCTTTTATCCTTCTCTGCTCTTCATCCTCCTCCTCCTGCTTCACGGCCGGTGGCCTTCGCACCCCATCTGACCACAACACAGAGGCCAAGGTCAACCTGCCCCCCCCCACACCCACCACCACCACCACCACCAGCTCCTCTCCCATCAGCCCTCTCTCCGAGAATCACCCTTCTAGCCCCCCCCCCACCACTCAACCAAGCTCCCTCCTCGCCTCACATTCCCCCCGCCGCGTCCCCTTTGTTCACCTGTTGTCCTGGAGACTCGATTGCTACTGAGACCACCTCTCTGCTGTGTGTGTGTGCGTGTGAGTGTGTGTGTGTGTGTGTGTGTGTGTGTGTGTGTGTGTGTGTGTGTGGCAGAGGTCACAACAGAAGCTAAAATAACAGATAATCCCTTATAACACTGGTCAGGCCATGACACCATGACGCCGCTCAGAAACAACATAAACAACAAACGTAACATCACAGAACTGAATATTAAACACTCACGACATCATATATTCTCATATAACATAACATTTAATGTGATTTCAGGTAAAATAATGCAACATAGCAGAACTGTCACTTTTTATTTGAAATTTTAAGTAGTGTTCATCAGTAAACCAGACTACTGTTGGAGAAAAATCAGCTAGCTGTCCAAAACTGAAATATCCGAATAACTATAACATAGATTGCCATGAAATTTACAAAATATATTCATGATCCCAAGAGGTTAAATTCTAAACACTGTGGTGATCGTCTGACTTTTCCTCTAGTGCCACCAGCAGGTCAGAGGTTTCACTCATGCCGTGGTATTTCTCAACATCTACTTGATGGATTGATGTAAAACTTGGTTCAGACATTCATGGCTCCCAGATGATATATCCTAAAAACTTCAATGATCTTCCGACTTTTCCTCTTGCGCCACCATGAGGTCGACTTTTTAGTTCTTTATTTAAAATATTTCGACAACTATTGGATGGATTGCTGTGAAATTGTGCTCACATATTCATGTTCCCCAGAGGATTAATTATTATGACTTGAACTCCTGACTTTTCATCTATTGCTATTATCTTGTCAAAAAAACACGTTGGTTTATGACAAAATACCTGCAAAACTCATGACATTCCCATCAGCTTCAGCTGTACTTTTTATTTAGTGCTAATTAGCAAATGTTAGCAAGCTAACAGGCTGAACTGAAATGATTAGCCTGCTAAACATCAGCATTTTAGCAGGCTGATGTTAGCAGTTAGCTCAAAGCAGCCTCACAGAGTCATGGGGTGTTTTCAGACCAGTTCTGAAGTGGTTCATTTGTGGTGGGAACGTGATCCGACCTCCATCTAACTGACTACAAGGCTGCAAGTTTTAGCTAAATGGTTCAGGTAGCCAGGAGCGCTTTGCATGCTGTGAGTGAAATCCACCATTGCTAGCAGCTAGCAGCTAGCAGCTAGTAGCTAGCTGGAGAATGAATCGAGGTCCAACCTGGACTAACAACCATGTATGTTGTCTTCTTGATATTTAGGCAGATAGGAGCTTTTTCAGGACCTTCTTCCTGTGTTTATGTTCCCACTCCGACCAAGACACATCCAACCAATGCTTAATTTGTGGTGGGAACATGATCCGACATCCATCTAACTGACTACAAGGTTACAAGTTTTAGCTCAGTGGTTCAGGTAGCCAGGAGCACTTTGCATGCTGTGAGTGAAATCCACCATTGATGGCAGCTAGCAGCTAGCAGCTAGCCGGAGAATGATTCGAGGTCCGAACTGGACTAAAAACCATGTGTGTTGTCTTTTTAAGGACCTTCTTCCTGTGTTTACGTTCCCGCTCTGACCCGGACACATCCGACCAATGAGAAGAGAGAACGTTCTCACCTGGCTTTTAATGATGCATTTAGTTCACTTTTTCTGTGTCAAAAGAAGTCGAAACAAGTTTATGAACTCGTTCACTGATTCAGACCAGAGTTGCGTTGACAACATCACATACACAGAACACTTAAATTATCATGAAACACACAAAAAACAACATGTTGCTGTTTTAACACTGTTTTAACTTGTTATGCTGCTGCCATCATTCTCCTTCCGGGTTACATTCATAACTCCTGACTGTTGAGCCGGTCGTCCTCCTCTACCTCGGGCCCGTCTCATCCCGTACCCTCTCCGTCCTGCCGGGGGGGACGGCCGGCTGCAGGAATGCGAGGTGAGAGGCGAGAGCTGGGCCCGTCCCAACCGTCCCAAATGACTGCACACACAAAAAAGGATTTAACTCTTTGTCACAATTGTCCCCTCACACTCTGGCCGGCAAGAAAAAAAAACAGCACAAGACTCCTTAAACCAACCCCGCCTCCCCCTCTCCTCGCCACCCTCAACCCTGACCCACCCCCTCATTGTATCCACCCCCCTCCCCTACCTTTCTCCTGACCCCGGCCGCGTGCATAAAAGACCCATCAGAAGTATTGCTGGCCACATTTACAAGTGAAAGAGGCCCAATAATGGAGCGGTTAGGGAGAAGAATGAGGAGACAGAGGGGCACTCACAGATGTGGAGGTGGGTGAGGAGGAGGAGGAGGGAGGGAGGGGAGGAAGGAGCAGCGTCCCATTGTTGCCCCCCCCCCTCCTCCTCCTCCTCCTCCTCCCACCCCTCCTCCCGCACTGATGTAGGGGAGGAAGAAGGGAGGGCTGGGAAGGGGTGAGGAGGTAAATTAGGAGGAAGAGGAGAAGGAAAGTGGCTTTTTACACCCGATTTGTGACAGAGGAGCAGAAGGGGAGGAAGGAGAGGAAGAAGGTGGGAGGAAGTAGAAAGTTGTAGCTTATCTTTCTACTTTCTTTACTCTTCTAGTTTCCCGCTCTATAGTAGAAAAGCAAAGCTGCTCCAGCTGTTGTGTAGGGAGCGTGTGAACCGGCTCAGAGGTCAGGAGAGGTGTGTATTTATATATATATATATATGAGTGTGTGTGTGTGTGTGGTGGTCATCCTGGCGTCATTATATATATATATATATGTGTGTGTGTGTGTGTGTGTGTGTGTGTGTGTGTGTGTGTGGTGGTCATCCTGGCGTCATTATATGTATATATATATGTGTGTGTGCGTGTGTCCAGAAGGATGGAGATGGGGATGGCGACACGGCGACAGCAGCTGGTTGTGAAGAGGGCCCCTCAGCTGACCTTCAGACCCCTCCTCTTCCTCACACCGCCTGTGCGGTGGGTGGATAATGAAGTCATCATGGCAGGATCGAGGGCGAGATGTGGCATATATATGAGGCGACAGGGTGAAGGGTCTCTAAAGCGTCGTCAGAGGACGAGGAGACGTTTTTTTTTGTTTTTTTTTCCAAAAATGTTGTCAGCAGACTCGTTGCTGGCAGGTCGATCCGTCGCCTCCAGCAGGTAACACGGCGAGATTTGGACGTCTTTATAAAAAACCAAGCTGGTTGACGAAATTGAGGAACTGGTGGAGTTGAGGGACAGATTTTAGTTTAAAGGATGAGTTCACAGTTTTTCAAGTGTGTCTTAAATCAACAGTCAGGAGCCCAAATGAGCATTAAAACATGTTTTTCTTGCTGTAATGATTCCTCCTGTTCATACTGACCATTAGAAGATCCCTTCATAATGTCCTCCTTCTGTGCAAAAAATGAATTTAAAAGTTTATCTGAAGCTAATATGAAGCTTCAGCGTCCAAATGAGTCAAATCAAGTAGATATCTTTCAACAATTACAGTCTTTTTAGTGCCAAAGTTCCTCTTTTTGTTACTATACTTCCACCTGCAGCTCAACAGGGAAACACTGTCCGAGGAAACACAAAGAGGGAATTTGATGCTAAAAAGACTGTAAATGTGTCAGATATTCACTTGATATGACTAACTCAGACTGCTGAAGCCTCATATAAGCTTCACATCAACTTTTAAATGACTGTGTGGACACACTGTGGCCTCCATCACTTCCATTGAAAGCACATTTGAAGGATCTTTTAATATCCAGTATGAACAGGAGGAATTATTCAGAATGATTCGATCCCTTCAGGCAGTTGAACATGTATAAATCAGGGGGTGAAACATTATGGTTTTTATTGGGAGGGATGTGTATGTTCTGGTGTTTATGGATCTGTGTGTGATACTACATGTTAACTGATTGTACATGTATCTCTCAAGTGCCCAAGACAAGCGATACAATAAAGGTTAATCTTACATCATCAGTGTGTCATTCTCTCAAAACTTCTTTTTTCTTCCTCTTTCTTTAAATTAATAAATTTAATTAGGAAAACTTAGTTTACGTCTGAAGAAAAGAAGCACAACTGTCTCTGGGGCCAAAAAGAAATTTTGAGAGGATGACAGGAGCAGCAAACTGATGATGTCAGAGGGCTGTGATTGGTTGATCACAATCTTGATCCAGGAACACGCTCTACTTGGCGCGCGTCTGGTGGTTCACATTACAGATGAATAGATTGTAACACACTTAACATTATGCAACATAATCTAACACATGTAAAGTAACATAACTTCTAGGGTTCAAACATGGTCCAGTTCTTCAGGGTTTTTTTTATTGAGGGTCTGAATGTTTGTTTATTTCTTCTCTTGTTCAGGGCTTCATGTTTCTCATTAAGAGCTAACAGAATTACAGCTTATTTCAAGGCTCGTTTGGTTAATAACGTCTGTTGCTCGGTGTTATGTGACTCAGCTTTATAAACCTGAGCCTCCCACACGTCACAGAGACGAACCTGATCTCTTCCTCCTGAGCAGTTTTGGAACCACTGAGCAGAATTTGATTTGTCTTCAGGTTGTTTGTTTGAATCCCGTCCTGTTTTCTGAAATAAAACATCAAATCCAACCAAGGAGCCAGAAACTTTTACGCTCTTGTGTGACTTTGAAGGCACTTTTTTTAATAGTTAGACTGTGTTGAGCTCTACATTTATATCAAGATTAATTAAGAGCATTTATTTACTGCATATATTCATTTATGTGTTCATTTAAATCAACAAAAATAGGCAATTTCTTTCTTTACTTTGCCTTCATCTTGTTTCAGATGAACGGAACAAGTGAAACATCCTCACAACCAAACAGTATAAAGAGTGACACACACACACACACACACACACACACAGGAATACTGACGACCTCTGACACCTGTTCATTTCCGATGGAGAAACTATTAATTTCCTGTTAAAGGAAGGCGGCGCAGCTCCGTCTCCGTCAGAGAGAGAGATCACATCTCCTCCGCTTCCTGTTCGGAGCTCTGATGAAGGTGACAAACAGCAGCTCCGCTCGTCATCCGTCAGAGAACAACACGGATCAAAACTACACCTGTTTCCAGGCATCAAAACCCACTTTTAATGCCTGATAAAAACAGCAAAAGACTGTAGAAAAGCTTTTTAATGCTGGATACTGATGACATGTATGATGTTAAAGAAAGAAGGAAAAGCTGCACACTCATAACTTTGATGAAATATTTTATTTATTTTATTTTCTTCAGGACAAAATGAACCAATAAATGCAGAAAACAGTTCAAATTGATATTTAGAGTCAGTTTCAACCTTTATAAGGATTTTTTTTTATGCAAGTAGTTTTGACTTTAAGCACTTATCTGCGTGGAGTAACTGATGGATGGTGTTAAATCGCTTCAGATTATTGGTTCATAAACTGTCAGATGAGCAGACAATGATAGAAACACATGTTCAAATACTCTTTTCTGATTGGATAAGATTCTGTGGCACCTGTTTCCTGATTAGAAACAGTAAAATAGTCAACGGTAATAGTTAGTAAACAGCCAGTGAAGCAGGTCTTTAAAAAACGTGCAGCTTGAATGTTTTATATAATTTAATTCATATATATAATAAAAACCATAACTTACACAGATAGAGGGTTGTAATTGTGGTTTTGCATGTTTTTGGCAAATTAACAACCAACCACTTCATTTTTTACACTACTGTTGACTATTTTTAACATTGAACCATCGGTTTTTACAGGTTTTATTTCATCTCAGGCAGCTGTTGGTTTTAGTTCAAGTCTATGAAAAACAACTAGCAGAGACTTTAAATCTGAGTCTTTATTTAGTCCGTCACAGTCGATATTTAATCAAGTGTGTTATAGTGTTATAATATTCTCAAATCTCCATCTGCAGACGTGTTCAAACAAGACTCGACGGGGTCTTAAAATGTATTTCAGTGACTCTCGTTAACGTCGTTAAAGCTTAATTGCAGCGTATTCAACTGTGTGGACAAAGAATCCCAACACTGAGATGTATTGAAGGAAAACATTTACGTGTGCGAAGGTGTAAATATTATAACAATATACGACAGCTGTCACCCAACAGCTGTTTACCGGCGGTCAACAGACGGCTCATTTATAGAATCATTACATGTTTTCAACAGCTTCAAAAACGTTCGGTCAGACGTGTTTATTTGCTTTAGAAAATGTATTTGTCAGAATGTTTTTTTGTTAATTTGTTTGTTTGTTACTTTTCTGCATCCCTTTAGCAAACTACAAAATCAAAAACTACACAAAAACTGCTGGAAAACATTGTGAAGCACATTTGATTTGATCTGTTAACTTGTATTTATTTATCAGTATAATCAGTTATGAGATCTATCTTGTTATAATTTGACTGAACTGCTATTTATGTGTAAAATAAAATGTGTCTGTCACGTCCGTCCTCTGGTTTATAAATAAAGTTAATTGACACATCCAACACAGGAGATAATCATGTAAAACACATCAGAGGTTTTTCATAGAAATGAACTGAAACAAATCGCTGCCTGGAAGGAAATCAAGATTAAAACCTGATGAAATAATTAGCAAAATTATTATTGCATTTGTAAATTCAATTAAGCTGAATTCTCTTTGTGTTTTAACTGTCTGACTTGATTCCTGAGTCACAAAACCATCATTTACTACAACAAACGGTTTACAATCATTAATATGTTGTAATGGCAATAACTCAGAATTTAAAAGTATTCATTTTGGCTTTTTCATCACAATTACTTGAAACAAACTGCTCTTCTTTATCTCAATAGATCAGTTCCATTTTATCCTCCATAAAAGGTAAAGTGCACTTTAAGCCGTAACCTTTACATTAAGTTTTACAGCAAAGAAAGTAAATATAATACATGATTTTTTTAATTTTTTTTTTTTTACAGAAATCCCTCAAATGGGATTAATTTCATTACTGAGCTGCAGGTGAAATCTGCTTCACCTCCTCCTCATCCTCCTCATCATCCGGCAACATGAGTCTTTACTGCCACCTGATGGCCGAAGAGGAGACGTGATCAGTTTAAATAATAATAATCTTGTACTGAGACATTTTTAAGCCCTCAGATGAAAAGTCCTTAAAGACATTGTGCATTTTTAATAAATATCTACTTTTATCAAACACATGTGATAACATCAGCTGTTGGATGTTCTTTATAATTAAGAGGGAAAATGAAATTTATGGTGATAAAAGTTGAATTAAAACTGAAGGAGCTGAAATTTGACAACTGGGGTTTTATTTAATGAAGTTGGCAGCTAATATGTTATTATGTTATTGTCTATTGTTATATTATATTCAGGGTTTCTGCAGGATTCTCCATTTTAAATACTTTTAAAGACCTTTTTAATACTTTCATATTATTATTATTATTAAATCCTATTTTTTCCAGTACTTCCCAGCAGTATATAACAATAATTATTGATGATATAATGAATTAAAATAATGCACCTGGGACCCAGACAAGTGGAGAAAATGGATCGATGGATGAATTATTTAAAAATGTACTTAAGTTTTTACTAAACTCTTGTTTGTAGCTGCAGCAGTTGAGTGTTTTCTGCAGGTTCAATGCTGCTGAAACACATCAAATGATTAAAACAGACAAACTGCAGAACACATTTTATTACTAACAGCGCTGCATGTGGCAGGCAAGAGGAAATATGCAAGACTTCTGTTCATCAAATTTAATATTTTACTACTTTCTCAAGCCTTTTTCTTTAGCAAACTGACTTTTGAAGATTATTCTATACTTTAAGACCTGCAGATACCCTGTATATTAGTTAGATTTGGTTGTAGCACAGATGCCCTACGTTTCTTGCTAAAAGCTGTTTTCAGATCGTCTTTACACTTTGACACGAGTTGAATGATTACTGTGTTCACCTGCTAAGATTCCTTTAGATAAAACCAAAAATAAAATTGACACATTGAAGATACGAGGCTGATATCACTTCCCTCAAACTCCGTCACCGCCGCGTGCAGGAGCTTCGTATCGAACATAAAATTAAAACATTCAGACACATTTAAAAAAAAAAAAAAAAAAAAAAAAATCAACACATGAGAATTTTGATCCCTTTTGGAGAATCGCAGAAAAAAAATCTGCATCAGTGAGTAAAGAGACCGAGCTCTCTTCTCCCGCTGTTAGCCGGCTAACAGATGAGCAAGGCACCCGAACCTCCAGCTGGACCCTCGGAGGAGAACCTGCGAGCTTCCAGCTGTGACTGTATGAATGTGAGAGATGGATGTTGTTGACAAAAAAAAAAAAAAAAAAAGATGCATAAATACTGCATAAAATCAAAATTAAAAACAATCATTTTACTTTAGCAGCCTTTGGAATCCGAGACCACACTGTACCAACTTAGAGTTCATAAATTAAAGGAAGCGTTGGGTGTGAGGTAGAGCGTGGGAGGAGTCCTGGTTCGGATACTGAACGACGCTCAGGGGATAAACTCTCCCATGCACACAGCTGGACATGTACTGACTGCTACGACAACAAGGACTTCAGCGTCGACGGCACAAAACTGCTTCAGATCCGGAGAGTTACAGAAGGCGTCCTGCAGAGATGCTGCTCTTACCTCCATGCAGAGGAAACTGATTCCTCAGAGTTCCTTTTCCTCACAGACTAACCTCGGGTCAAGTTTCTCTTTCAGTCCGTTAAATCAAAAGAAACAAATTTCCTCTCAGCTCACAGGAAGAAGTTGATTTTGGCAGGGACGGCCTTGCAGCCGGTAGTAGAGAAGTACTGTCCCTGGACGGGAATGTAGATCATGTCGCCCCCTACCGACTTCACCACGTCGCTGCGGCCGCAGAAGCCCCGCTGGCAGAGCTGAGAGCGGACGCAGCGCTCCACGTGTTGTCGGGTCAACGGCAGGAAGGGAACGAAGCGGGTGATGAGCTTCTGCTGGATGATGTTGGAGTGGAAGAACCCACCTGGAGAGAGAAACTCACTTCAGTTCTGACTGTTTGAACAAAGAACAAAGACAAGTTCATGTTTCATCTGTGTGTCCGACGTTAAGCTCATTTTCTGCACAGAGCAGGTTTACCATCTCCAAAACATTATTATACACTAGATGTTAAATATCTATGTTAGTTTTCTTAAAGAGCCTCCTTGTGAAAAAAAGTTACCAGTATTCTTCTTCTTCTTTAACAAACAACACAGTTTCTGGTTAAATCAGGCTGACAGGGGAGCTGCTGAGCTTCTCAGCTAATGGTAATAATAAATATAACAAATACTAAATATTACAGAAGAAGACGAAGAAGAAGGCAGAAGAAGAAGAAGGAAGAAGAAGAAGAAAGAAAGCAGAAGGAAAAAGGCAGAAGAGGAAGGAAGAAAGAAGGCAGAAGAGGAAGAAGAAGAAGGCAGAAGAAGGAGGAAGGCAGAAGAAGAAGGAAGAAGACAGAAGAAGAAGGAAGAAGACAGAAGAATAAGAAGAAGGAAGAAGGCAGAAGAAGAAGAAGGAAGAAGGCAGAAGAAGAAGAAGAAGAAGATTTTCAACCAAGGAGCTGTCTTTCTAGGGATATAAGATATAAGATACTATCTAACAACAGCATAAAAAAGTAAAAAAACAACAATAATTTCAACATAAAGGCATAAAAACTATTGATGTGATAACTTGACGAGGCTTTAACTATTTTCTTGGGCCGAACATGACACAGAAATCTGTAACAAACTAAATATTCATTTGTTTGTTTGTACACTGTAAATCTACATAAATACAAACATTTTAAAAAGTTTTTCCAAATGTATGAAAAGAGAAGAGACTACATGGTAATAAGTATAAGTTACTGAAAAACAAGATAAAAACCTCTCGTGACGTAATAAACATGCCCTTAAATGTTCAGTAACGAAGGAATCTTACTTGTGCTGCTGTTGTAAACCGTCTGTGCGATGGCGTCCTGCAGGTCGGCCGGCTGGATCTCCTCTCTGTCCCGTCCAGCCTGCCGGTGCTCCAGAACCAGTTTGTTGATCACCTCCTCCCCCGCGGTGCTGCAGGGAAAAAACACACACACAAAACACACATTCAGAGTCAAAGTCAACACTTACCGACTGTTTTCATGAAAAAAAACTTCCTGTTGAAGCGTCTCTGGGAGAGAAATTTAACAACTACCTGCACATTCAGTTTAGATTAAATGTCAGCTAGCTTGTCAGAAACTTGCTTTTTAGATCAATTTCAGTTGATTTTCGAAAGACAAGGAGCTGAAAGTATCACAGCTTGATTCTATATTAGCGTGAATTCTGTCTTTAGTTTCTAAACTTGATATCATTCATAATTATTTGAATTTCTAGCCAGACGGTGAATTTTGGAGCAGCTGCAGAGCACATTTTTAAGCTGACATGTGTGTGTGTGTGTGTGTGTGTTTATTTTTGTGTGTACCTGATGAAGACATAGATAGCCTTGCGGTAGTTGGTGCGAAACACGACGTGGGAGGGGCCCAGGAAGGGCTCCAGGACATCGACGAGGCCTGGAGGCATCTTATCCATCTCGTCGAAGATGAAGACCGAGCGAGCGCAGTCCGTCAGGTTCCCCTGCACCCAACTCTTCAACTCCTCCTGCAGCAGCAGAGCAGAGGATGTGATCGCTCATAACAACTGCAAGAAGCGATTAAATCAAGATGGAAGCACACTGTCACACAGCAAGCGCTCTCTAACTCACCCTGTACTCGTCCACCCGGTTGTGTAAAGGGAAGTGCAGCGTGGGGATGAACTGGTGGACGTACGGGCTGCTCATCGCTGAGCCGTACAGATGATTTCCCAGCATGGAGCTGACCAGCGTCTTCCCCGTCCCGGAGGAGCCGTGGAAGGACAGCACCAGGGGCCGGTCTGGGCTTTTATTCTGAAGGAATTTGGCCACTTCCTCTGACACGATGTCCTGAGCCAGATGTTGTCCGTAAACATTTTTGTAGAGGTCCCACTCCAGGTCTGGTTGACAGGAGACAAAAACACGTGTGATGTTAATGTTACCACTCAGCCTCAACAGCTGACTGGCTAAAAGTAATATATCACATGACTTGGCATTCATTTCTGATGTACGACACGACAGTAAAGTGTTGTCATTAATTTACTGACCCAAAGAGTGAAACCTTCTGCTCTCTTAAAGCTTTATTGAGGATTAAATCACCTGTTTATTAATGACTGATGACGTGTTTATGAATGCAGAATAGCTTGTGGTCAAAGGTTTGCTATGAAGGCTGATTGCAGGTCAGAGTATGAACAGTGTGTGACGGCCAAGGTTTGATTCTTAAATAAAAAAAAGAAAAGACCAAACAGCAGACGGCCAAAGGAAAAGAGTCTGTATAGAAGTGATGAATTGTTGATAATTACAGAGTAATTATAACCAGACTGCCGAGAGATTGGCACCAAAAACAGCAAACAAGATAAAGAACCAAGTGATGTGATAAAATCAGTCTCACTTTGAGGTCTGGGTGAGAGCATTAAGCTTCCCTCAAGACAGCTGGAACAATTAAAAAAAGAATATGGAAAAAAAAGGAAGAGGGAGATAAAAAGAAAGCAGAAGAGATGTCAAATAAAGAGAGAAAGAAGTTCAGTCCGTTTACTGGAGATTGGAAAGCATTTATGCTGTAGCAGGAAGAGGTAAATAACAGAGAGATATGTAGAAGCAGCGAAGCAAAAAACAACAGCAGTAGGTCAGAGAGCAGCTTCTACCCAGTCTGTGCAGGGTCTCAAAACAGATACATGGGATCCTGACGTAGACGCGGCTCCGCCATGACAGCTTCAACCACTAAACAACCCTCACGAAGAAGAAGAGGAAGAAGAAGGCCACAATCTTCCATCCTACCACGGTCCTGGCATCTATCCTGACCTCACCGCCTTCGCTGAATACCCGGAGCTTCTTGAGCCGCCGCCACCGACAAGAATCCACAGGACGGCACCAGAAGGCCACTCCTACCCCCCCCCCCCCAGCACCTCCAGCCCAGCTCAGCCCAGGACAAGGACCGCCATATACGCAGACTAGAGGCAAGACACGAGCTGATCCTCATCCCACAGACCCAGAGAGAGATGAGGAACAGGAGAGGAGCGGTATCTTCCTCATGGTGGAATGTGTTCTCCCTCCTGATTGTGTGTTCAGACCACAGAAACATGGTACGAGTGGGTGATTTCCAGTACTGGTTTTGCCTTCCTCTTAAAAAGGAAAGACGTACACCTGGACTAGATTAGGGGTACTGTCAAAGTCCAGCAATCGTCTCTGCAGAATTGGCAGAAAACCTATCAGGGTTAAGTCCACTAGAGGGGAGCACACTCTTACAGTATGACTGATGACTTAATGATCTGCTCACTGACAGAAGAGGCCTGTGAAAATTATACAATCCTTGCAACATATAATATAAAAATAATATGATAACGGTCATCGATTTAGTCTGAGCTTTCTGGGGAGTGATCACAGAACAAATCAAAACACCGGGGTAAAAAGAGCAGGTTATTGAGGACCACATGAGACACTAAAAGCAGAACCACTTCCCCCCACGCTACCTCAAGGTCCACACGATTAACAAAGACTCTGTATCAACAGGAAAATGCAGCAAATTGCGTCGCTAACCATTTCCTCTTTATAGATGCTGAGCACACACACACACAACCACAGCTGGAACACCGACAGCAACACCAGATGAGAACATCAGGAGGATATATGACAGGTCCAAATGATCTGTTTCCCTTCTATATTGATACATGTGTCAAAGGTCGAACACTGATAGAAACGAAAGGCTTTTGTGAGAGATGTCTAATCTATGCAAATCAATTTGAGAATTAACCTAAAACAACACTGTGCCAACCAACTACAGAGTGGAGGGGTGGTAGAGTGAAAATAGCACTCTCAAACAAACAAACACAAAAAAAAAAAACCCAGTCCTGTATCTGTTGTGCTGATACAGGACTGAGCTGGACCAAGGCTCTCCTCCTGGTGCTTGACACATATGAGCATCTGATCCAGAAATAATCTAAGACCTTTTGACATCCTGTTTGTCAGACCAGTGAACACAAGTACTGGACCAGCTAATAGACAGCTCCCTGGCACAGATGTCAGACAGATGTGAACTGTGATGTGGCTA
Organism: Thunnus albacares; assembly: GCF_914725855.1. Classification (NCBI taxonomy): domain Eukaryota; kingdom Metazoa; phylum Chordata; class Actinopteri; order Scombriformes; family Scombridae; genus Thunnus; species Thunnus albacares. The sequence goes on along the minus strand of NC_058107.1, from coordinate 36,115,248 downwards.
TGACATGAAAGATATCATATTTTGTTCAAATACGCATATATCCATACTTATTTATAGCCAGTAGATGAATGGCTGCATGTGTGGGTTTATTATTTGATGCTCTGTGCTAATACAGAAAGTTGTTTTTGTTGTCTTGAGTGAGAACACAACAGAATATGAGCATGAATTTGTTGTTTAGCAAATAGAAACACATGTTTAGTGTTCGTGTCACTTTCACAAAGCCTTTTCTGTCCGACACTGCATCAAAATAACGGAGGAAAACTGTAAAAGCGATGAGAGCAGCCTGTTTTTCTAGCTAGCATAACAGTAACCTGACAGATTAGCTAGCAGAGCACACACTAAACTAAAATACCAGTTAACTAACACTTTCTACACTGGAACAAAACATATCACTGGTGTCTAAGCTACCGGGAAAACTACATATTACGTTGGTTTTACCTTTTCATCCCGGCTAGCTGGCTAACAAGAAGCAGCAGCCGTTAGTTTAAGTTAGCTAGCCCGGACACAAACATAACGTCTTACCTCTGATATTCGGCTTAAAGTCGCAGTCGCAGTTGTCAGATATTGTGCAGTAAAGTTTCTGAAAAACACAGCAGACCGGGTTAAAAAGACATAAAAGCAGCACAGACAGGATGGCCAACATTTTGGCTGCCTGCTGGCAGACAGAAACCCCTGAGCGGACCGTCTGCTAACGATGACTGATAGCCAATTTGTAGTTTTACTACTAACAGGATGTCGTCGCGTAACACGCAACGAAGTGACGGAGAGGACTACATTTCCCAGAAGGCACCTTCTGTGTCCTACGCTATGGGGCGTAGGACACGTTGGAGGATCACAGTCCAGAAAGCACAGAGATAAATAAAGCATCTGGAAAAAATTATACTATGTAATTATATGTTTTACAGCTGTATTAAAAAAATATATTATCTTATTAGAAATATATTCAAATTTGAATGTTTTTATATGTTTAAAAATATGTCTGACACTGTAGAATAGAATAGAAACCTAATGCTTGGAAACAGCTTTTATATTATTTAAAAATCAAACAGAAAAAATAAATGTGCAGACACTATAAACATGTATATTTGCAGTGGACTGATCTGAAATAGTGTATATCAGTAAAATACAGTAGAATAAACCAGCATAGAATATGTAATTTATACAGCAGAGGGTGCTATTAATGTGAAAATGGAATATTATGGAGCCATGGTGCAAGTCTGATGTTTGAGTTTTAATACATCATCATCCTCTGAGCATGAAAAAGATGACTATACTCTTCAGAGAGATTTAGGTTTGATCTCCAGGGGAAGTTGGTATTGATTTGTTTGTAACATCACAACATCCTCCGCGTCAGTTTATGACCTCACATTTCATCACACCTCGAAAGAAACAGGAAAATCCCAAACAAGTGTAAGATCAGTGTAAATATTTTCCTTTTGACGGTGTGCAGCATGAGTCAGGTTTCATTACAAATGTTTTCCTCAGCGGACGCTGAGAAATAGAAATAAGCATCAGACATTTAAACTGTCTTTGAGAGTGATGTAAACATGTTTTATTTACATGTCACATAAATATTACATCATGTTAATACTGTGTAAGGTGTTAGAAATGTTTGGTACCTTCACTGACTTCATTCCATGTCACACTCCAATGACAATAATGATAATAAGAGTTATGTGTGATAAGTTTTTATTATGAAGGACACAATGAGAGAGAACAAGAAGTGAACATTAAATGAACTAATCACAGCATCACTAAGCTCATCTAAGGTTACATTAAATATTCACTTGAAATTAGGAAATCCTAATGATTAACACATAATGATAACCATAATACAAATATGGAAATGTAGATACAATGTTATTCTGCTCAGCTGTTATTGCGTTTTACAATTTGACATACAGTTCAGTACATTTGTACCCCTCAGGAAGGTCCAGCCTTCAGGTAAACATAAAAACATATTTCTATATATTACATTAAAACAACAATGAGTTACCGTGCTGAGGCACAGCCTCTCTTATCATCAAAATACATTTCATTCATCCTGCAAAAGACAATGTGACTGTACCATGACAGCACTGAACCCGGCACAGTAGCTACTGTCCATTTCACTGATATCTTTTCTTCACATTTTGGTCCTCTGTCAGACAAATGTCCACTTGTAAGACATTTCCATATATATACTCATATATTCTGTAAAAGTTACTGACAGGATAACACACTGATTTCTGACTCTGGCATTGGTGCTTTGAAACAAGACCTCAGTTAAACACACAGAGTAGTCAATGAGAACAAACCGACCACTTTGGTTCCTCAGAAAAAAATCCAAATGAACACCAAAGCAGCGGCTGTAAACCTGTAATGCTGTATATTTTGCAGTTTCTTAGTCCCTCCACAGTGCTGTAGTACCTCCTGCTCCCCCGTACCGTCACCATCCTCGAACCTACTGACTTATTCCAGAAACTATCCTCAGCTTCAAAAGATGCTGCTGTTAGTAGTTAACCAATACATTAGGATGGACAAATCTGAAGCAAACATCCTAATGAAGTGCTTTTGAGTGGCTGAATCCAGATGTGCGCCCTCCAGACTCGTAGACTCCCGAACTTTTGTTGTACGTTCTGTGACGTGTTCATCGTCATCACATCAAGTATCTGAAGGTGATGAATCAAAACTCCTGACCATGTAACCCATTTAAAAGATTTTTTTCTGAATGCTTTTTGATGATACAGCCTGGTATTAAAGATCCCCTCCGGACATGTTCTACAACATATAAAATTTCTCTGCTTTGAATAATAATTTGTGTCTGAAATGGTTTCTCCACAAATAAGTTCAATCAAGGACATCTCCTCCTTCTCCCTCATTAAACATCTAGAATCTGTGAAAATATAAACATTGTTGATTTCTAAAGTTTCCCTGCTGGACACCAGATGTCTCCTCCTTCACTGTAAAGTTCATTCTCATTGTTTGTGCAACTGGAGGCTTCAAGTTTCCACATCACACTTGTATAAGTTACATACTGGACCACGATTGGCTCCAAACTTGTTGTGATGTCATAAATCCTGCTCGTAGGTTCACATGTTAAACTGAGATTTAAGGTGAACTCAGAGAAACTTTCCTCCTTCAGCAGATGAATGTGAAAACAAACTCTGTACATACATCATTCTGCACAGAGAAGAAGAACAACATGTTTTTGAGTGGAGGAGGACGTTAACAGTTTATGCAATATAAACCTCATTATTGTGGTTTAAAAACTGTTTGCAAACAGTAGACTTCCTGTTCTGCTTATACTTTTTTCATTCATTTAATTTTCATTAACATAATTTTTTTTGCTTGTTTTCTGTATTTAAAGTTTTCTCGGGTTACATGAAAGGCACTTAAAATCAAATGTAATATTATTATTATTATTATTATGACTCCAACATTTACGTCCTTGCTGTGAATTATGGGTAATCTAAGTGAGGTCTGCAGTCCAAGCGGACTCTCTGGAAGTCCACTTGAGGCCTGCTTCACAGGAATGCACCCGTTAAGTCTGCTAATCCGGAGAAGTTTGGACATTTGGATTCAGCCTCAGCTCAAACTCTATCCCTAAAGACAAAGGTGACCTCTGACCTCTGACCTCTGTGAAGAAAACACAGGCCAAAAAGGTCATTTCACCTTTTAAGTACCGCAGTTTTACATGTTTGGGGAGGTTCTGGCCTACTGCAACATCGTACTCTTAAGACTCTGGTTTAGATTTGCTGCTTGTTACTGGAGCATCGTCATGATCTCCCTTATAATGACTTTCCAGTTTTCCATTGAGCAAAACCTTTAACCCCTTAACTGCCAGGAAGAGCTGCTCGGTGTCCAACAGAAGAATATCTGATACTCAGTGAGCACGTAGGAGGGGAGCTCAGCCAACCTGGACTCAGGTTAAACGATGGGAACAGGTCTGAGGTCAGCGCGGTCTGACAGGCGGCTCCAGCTTGTTGGACAAGGCCGTCAACACCTGGTCAAACTTGGCGTATCTCAGGGACTGGATCTCCACGGCTCCCTTGCTCCCCCACAGCAGCCTCATCTGGAAGTCGGTGTGGAACAGCTCTAAGACCTCGGCCTGCTCCTGGAAACCTGAAACACCAGCAACACATCGTCCGGTTAATCAGTGTTTGTGCTTTATTCAAAAGTAGAAGCACAGAGGAGGTTTTACTCCAAAACAGAACAGACAGAATCTCACTTCCTATCATACTGTGACAAATATAGGGATCTGAGAGAGGTTTTCTTTGAAAAAGTAAATCATATATATCCTGATCTATGCAGAGAGAAAAGTCAATGTGCAGTAACAGCTGCATTATATGTTAAATCTTGTCATAATCTGAGAGAAACAAGCTCTGTAGTAAATGTTTCTGTGTGATTACATCTGTAAAAAATGCCTTTTATTATACTGTATTTAATATTATTGTTGATATTTGCATATTAGTTGTATTTTTATTAATTATCTGTCAATGTTTATAATTTTCTGTACTGCTTTGGCGATATAGGTTTCTGATCTGTTATGCTAATAAAGCTTTGAATTGAATTTAAATTGAACTGAGTCATTTACTGAATTTAATTGTTTAAACCAGTTTAAGACAGTTTTATGATAATTGCATCTCTTATGTAAAGGATAAGACTTTTGTTAAATATGTAATTAAAAAAAAACATATTCATAAAAACATTAAATACGCAACATACCATAAATATAAGATAAAAATGATACACTTAAATCACACAAAACAATAATCACACACACTCACAGACACACTAATTAAAACAATCACAAACATTATGAAATATTATTATTTTAACTCCAGCAGTGAGATGCACTGGAAGGAGGACTGAGCAACATTTCCATGACAAAGTTGGGGACTATTTTCAGCGGCGGATGAATCCACATTTGGTGCTCTACTGATTATTTGTGCGTGTGTGTGCGTGTGTGTGTGTGTGTGTGTGTGTGTGTGTGTGTTCATTCTGCTCTCATTCTTACCTTGCAGTTTGCTCTCAGTGTTGGAGCGGTAGATGCCTCCCAGCTGTGCGACGGTTCTCGCCGCCCCCAGGTGGAACATGACCACATCCACCCCGGCTTCCACCGTCTCCCACGGCTCCGTACCCTCGCCCACCGCCACGCTCTTCTCCAGCAGAGACAGGAGGGGGAGGACGTGGGGGAAGGTGGTGCTGGACAGTGGGCAGCTCTCTGGAGGAAAAAACAGACGGAGAGTCAACACTCGTCTGCTGCTTTTGTCTGTTTCCAAATGTTTTTCACTGAAATGTGTTCACCTGGTTTACATGATTATACACTATAGACATCTCTACCAAATGTTTTTATCTATCATCTGTCTATCCACGACAATCAATGAGCAGACAAGTGACTCAGAAACAAACCAAGATGGACAGAAACACTCAACTCTCAGTGTGGCCACACCTTCAGTGACACAACGGCTACTTCTGTTTCGACACTTTGCACATTTTTGCTCCTTTTCCTGTTTTTCAGTCATTAACATCTCCTGTTTGTTATTTCACCACCTGCCCTGTAGACATCCTCAGAGTGTTCCTGCCAGTTCCAGACACCTGGAGCTGGTTGCAGCAGCTGTTCATAAGTTCAAACTAGTTTTAACTTAGATGTTTACTTCATGCAGTATCATTAAATTAAAACCATATTGACTCATGTTTACGTAACTCATATTACGTAAACATGAGTCAAATATTCTACCTGTCAGGTGGAACTGTTGTGTAAGCAAGCAGATTGAACCAACTGATGAAGCTGATGTTATTTATCTACAGCAGCGTATTGCTGCCACTATGACAAAAAATTGCTGTTTCTCCTCATAACGAGAAAATAAAAGAAGAAAATAAAATGATCAGCTGTGATTTCCTTTCACCACTGAGTAAGATGTTCTTACTGGTTAGATTTACTAGAATCTGCATCATTAACTTCACTGTTAGTTTAGATGCTTTCAGAATATATATGGCTGTCATGTGAGAATAAGGGTTCACAAATGTTTAGTAAGCTAGATCTTGTATTAAACTTTACTTTGATAACTTTTTTACATCATGTTGTTGCTCTCAAGACCAAAAAATGTTGTTGAGAGGAAGGTGCAGCCCACATATCAGTATTAGCATATTTTTGTTTTGTTTTTTCAGAGGCATGAAATACGTGAGGTGCAAACTGTAGGAGGATCTCTACCTTTCCCGTCGTTCAGGCTCTTCATGAACGGCCTCAGAGTTTTCTCGTAGAGAATGGCGCCCTCTGTGTGTCGCTGGCGTAACGCCATCCAGGTCTGCTCCAGACGGGACACCTGAGAGACAGACAAAACCAATCACCAATAAAACCCGGTAGTAATGGTTTCCAGATGTGACCATTTCACATTTCCAGTTGCTTTTGGACTGAGAACTGTGAAATATCTTTAGAAGTATGTCTATTTTATTTAGCTCACAGAATATTTAACGTATTTGAGCTATAATATGATTTATTTAATGGTAAAAGTAGAGATAAAAATCTGTGATGGGGCTCAATTAGTTGTTACGTTTATTTTTACCTCCATGTTCATTATGAAATAACCAATATTTTATACTGCACACTATAAAATAAGCTTTTATTGGCTTTTTATTTTTTTAAAAGGACAGAAACTCGAAAGGTAACTTTGCCCTAAATTGTCATGTTTTCTGTTTACAGGTAATAAATGTTTAGAGTGAAGTAAGAAAGGAGAGTAAAGCTGACACACAGTATATTTAGATCAGTACAGTCACAGATGATGCAGAGATGTGATGTTTATAAAAGGCGATCATTTGCATACAAACTTAAAAATCCACATAGAGTTTATTATTCTATATATCTTATATCTAATTTGCTGTGTCACGCTACAAACTTTAACATGGAGAAATAAGGCACAGACGCCGTATTTACAGCAGCAGTCTTTATAGTTTTACAGCACCAGTCAGAGATAATGTGGTCATAGTGCAATTTCAGAGTGTTTATTGTTGATATACAGTGGGTAGAGGGTTATTCCTCAGCTTTTATTGCAGATAAGTGACAGGTTTTTATTGCAGATAAGTGACTTATCAGTATCATCACCTCTGTGACTCATAACTTATTAATACAACTAAAATTACAGACTGATTCAGATCCAGCCAGTGACCTTATGAGCTCTCTCTCTCCACTGTTCACTGTCTTGTTTCCACTATCTCTATCAATGGAAAAAAAATCACCCTAGAAAGAAATTACTGTGTAACTGAAGTCTGGGTAATGTGTGTTTACCTGCGGCAGCTCTAAGGCTCTCATGACGGCAGCGAAGCCAAACATGTTGCCCATGTTGCTCTTGAGCTCAGCAGCGATCTGGATGATTTTATGCAGCAGACCGGCCCGCTCTTCAGTCGTCCCCGTGCAGCCCAACACATCCACAGCCAACATGATCGCCATGGTTTGAAACCTGAAGTGGCAGAGAGAGAGAGAGAGAGAGAGAGAGGGGGGGGGGGGAGACACCGAGTTTATAGTTTAGCTCATATATAATCTTTTGACCAAGTACTCTAAGAAGTCTCATGTGACACAGATTCTGATTACGCTGGCTCCTCAGCAAAGTCAACTTCCAATTCAAGATTCTTGTGAACATTTTTGGAGCTCTGCATAGTCAGACACCTGCCTACATTAGAGAACTACAGCATCTCTTCAGTATATCACCAGTTAGACAAATGAGTGAGAAATCAGACATTATGTATTTTGTTGGGAGGTGAATCAAGAGTCTACAGCCAAGCTAGCAGCTCTGTGAGGCTATACAGAGGCCAAGAGGCAACTCTGGGCTTCAAACTGGCTCAAATGCAAAACAGCATCACACCTTTCTATGTCCATCTTTATATACAGGTTATGATTCAGGCACAGCTGTGATTTAAGCTAAATGCTAACATCAGCATGCTATAGCTGAGGCTGATGACTGTGCACCAAATTTCATGACATTTCATCCAACAACTGGAGCTAACCCTAACCACAATCTCATGTTTGCGCTAGAGGTAAAAGCAAATCTTTACGATAAATCCTAATCACCTGGAAACCATTAATATCTGTACAAAATTTTGCACCAATCTAACATAGATGTAGAGATATTTCACTGAATAAGTGAAAACATTGACCTAGTGGTGGCACTAGATGAAAAGTTGGGGACTATGGATGTCTGTATGGCAAGTTATCCAATAGTTGTTGAGATATTTCAGTCTGGACCAAAGTAGTGGGCTGACATCCCCAGTCACACCACTAGCTTGACTAAAAAAAGAATGAACAACTTTCTAATGCATCTCTGAGAAAAAAATAACTCCCTAATGCAGTTATCCTTGTATGTTAGAGATGTTTCAAACTATTTTTAATCCAATTCCATGTAAAAGCAATTAACAAAACATTCAAGTGGCAGGCTTCCCGCTTTTAGCTGTTGCTGACTGGCGCTTTTGGAGGTTAAAATGACAAACTTTGCAGATTATATCAGTATAATGTGGTATATGTAGCTAGTCAACATTTATTCTAAAACTGTACTCAGATCATTGTTTGTCAAGTAAAAGAAACACCACTAAATGATCATGAGGGGACCAATCTTCTGGATAGTCGAAGTCCCCACACAATTAAGTGGTTTGACTCACCTCTCCAGCAGGTCCAGTCTCAGCTGTTGGCCATGTGGGAGGGTAAGCAGCTCCATCCCAGAGCTGACTCCCATCGTCCTTTGCACCTCCGGAGTCACCTCCAGAATCCTGGCCACCTGACGAAACAGAGACACACGGCACTCAGTCTACTTTTGAACGTTTGAGAAGTATTATACTAATTGTAAGAGTAAGAAAACGCTTTTTTTCTCATATCTGGACACCTGGTTTTGCATTATCACAATTTGTAACATGTAACAGTACCATGCAGTCAGCCTTGGTGATGTGCTTGGCCGCCGTCCTGGGGTCGACCTCGGCCAGAATTTCCTTCACCCTCCGCAGGATGGCCACATCCAGAGGTTTATTCTCTTTGGGCATCAGCGACGACTGGTACTTGCCGGGCCTGAAAGATGACACCGTCTCCACCACTGGAGAGAAATACACGTTCCCGTCCTCCACCCTCAGCTGGTCGACGCCTGCTGAGCCTTCCTCCGCCCGCAGCCTCTCTACGTAGCTCTGAGGGCTGGGGTAGAGCTCCGTGTAGCAGCTTCCATCTGTATTAGAGGATGGAGACTCACGGTTCAGATGCGGCTGGGTTTTGTCGTTGGACTGTTTGTAGAGGGTGCTGCTGGGGGAAGGCAGGGGTCGGGCAGCATCCGAGCGCCTGGAGATGGACGGCGATGGAGCCAAACTGGCTGCCGGGCTTCTGGACTGTGGGACTGGAGATGGGAGAAGACAGGAAAAAGAAGGATATTTATAAACTCCGCTGCAGTCAACTTTTTACAAAGAAGACCAGTCTGTGGGCTCAACTCATGATTAGTCTTTTTGTCTATTTTGAAGAAAGGTTGTCAAATGGCTGACAGTTAAAGGATAGGTCCACATTTTATCAAATCTGTCTGAAAACAATAGCCAGGTGCCTGAATGAATAGTTTTTGATCCTGTCACTAAGACCTTACGGTATGCAGGAACTTTTTTTAATCAAATTTCCCTTTATGGTTTGTCAGTTTGCCTTGTCATATTTTGTTTTGTTTTTGTCATGATTTTGCTTCTTTCTTGTATTTGTCATTACACTTTGTTATCCCAGAAGAATTTAATGTGGTTTATTCCTGCTTTTCTATTGTATTTGTATTGTTTTAATCATGTTGTATTTTTTAAAAGTATATAAAGATGCTTATAGGAGGTGCTGAAGCTGTGATTCAATGAACACCATTCGCACACTCTGATCAGTGTAATATAAACCAAAAATGTTAAGTGTGCAGAGAGGACAAAAAGTAAAAAAATGTGATTTGAAAAGGAATACAGTGACGGGAATTCCAGCTCTTTTTAATGAGCCAGATCATTTGCCTCAACTCCCAAATGGCTCTTAATTTGGTACCAGTTCTGGCTTTTATAATTCTGCCAAATTTAGCAACGTTTTGACCAATGATTGGTATGTGTGTACATTGTGTGTACAGTCTTGTTCTTTGCAGTTACAAGAAAAAAAAAAAAAAAATTGGCTCTCTGATGGGAGAGCTATCGTTCACTTAAAGGAGCCGATTTGTTCACGACCGACACATCACTAAATAAAACAAACAAAAGAAAACTTATCTATGCCTTTCAGGTTAATTTGCCTTTGGCACATATTAATATGCAACCACAGGCCAAACCTATCCCAGTACTACATCTAGAGTTCAAGTTCTATGGTCAACATGTGAGCCTGTCCCTGATAACCTTACATAACCAACTTCCTACTACTGCTGCTGCTGCTGCTGCTGCTGCATACCTCACACTCTGAACTTTAGTCCTGTTGACTTAGTGTCAACACCCCCTGAACTGCTTTAACTGTCAGAGCTGGGCAGCAGTCAGTCAGCCTTCTGCTGTGAGGGAGGCTGGTCCCAAAAACAGCAGGATCGTGTTGACACGTGAGGTCTGTTTCCTGGGAAGCTCTTCGTAAGTGTTTAGATTAACTTTAGATTCAAGGTTTAAGAAGCTAAAACGATGATATAGTACATAGAAATAAAGTTTAAAAAAACTAGGTCCTAATGTTTCAGTGCTGCTGTTTTAGTGATGGATGATGTGAGAATTACTGTGTTGTGGGGTGAATATCCTTTTTGAAAGCATTCTAGTGAAGTGTGTCAGGTTTGGTTTGGCTGCATTTTACAGATATTCTTCAGAAAAGCTTCACTCTAAACTGTGAGTAGGTGTTATTTGTTCTTTTTTTAAAATAGCCATATTGTGCAATACCTTAAAAACAAGACACAGTCTACTATATTTAACCATGTTTTCCCAGCTTAGTAAGTTGTGCTTTTTCAAGATATTGCAATGGCAAAGGTTTTTATTGTTTGTTTATACAAGGATTCTACTGGCTTTAGATTGGTTTTATTGATGTGTCCCCACCTTGTCAGACAGTACATGATGTTTGGGAAGATCATTATGTTCATGAACATTTTAGCTGCATTAATGGTCATGCAGTTCCTTGTATTAGATTGACTCTACATTCCTTGCAACTCTTTTTTACATGTGATGTGAAAGACAGATTAGAGTCAACAGTGATACTAAGGTATTTAAACTCAGACACAATCTGTAGTTTTTTTTCCACAGACGATGATGACGGTTAAAATCTCCCATCAAAAGAATCTTTTTTCTAGAATCACATTCCTTGAGTGTACTGTACAATTGTTCATAGAACACATTATTGGCAGAAGGAGGGCGGTATATTACAAAAAGATTACACTTACTCCAATACGTTCCAAATTGTTACAAGATGACCACTGTATTCACTCACATTGGAAAGTATCTCTTATATATATCATCACTCCACCGCCTTTTCCCTCAGTCCTATCTCTCCTAAAGATGTTATAGCCTGAACTATAAAAAATGCTGTTGTGTAGAATATGTCTTTGCCTAAAGTAGACCTACAATTTAGGATATTTTATTAGATATTATAATACGATTATATTCTGATTATAATATGACGAGACTTCATCAGTAATTATGTGCACCAGTGCTATTTAGCATCATCCAGCACACTGAAGTTGTCTTCCTTATGTCAGCTAGCAAGGCTCAGAGGGCATTTGACTTTTATCTTTGTATGAATGAATCAATGTAGAAAATATAAGAGCATTCACACACTGATCTGTGCAGTATTCAAAAGTAAAGAAAAAGTTAAAAAAAAAAAAAAAAGAAAAAGTAAAGAAAATGCAAATAAAAGAATGAGCTCATATACAGCAGGTGAAATTCAAGTAAAAGAAATAATAGTAAGTAAACAAACCTTAAATATATAAAACAGATAAAAGTGCAAAATATATGGAAGTGCATATAAAAATACTAAAAATTATTTAAATGACAATTAAAATTGTAATGTAAATAAAATGAAACCAGATCCTCAAGAAACTGAGTGGACATCTGCATGCAAATCGAAGCAGAGTAACTATACGCACATCATGTGCAAAGCTATTAGAAAACGGCATCAGTGAAAAAACAGCAACGCCTGCACACTTACTCCGAGTCACAGACTTTAATCAGGATGTTTCGAACCAACTCAGATCTTTGTTAGGTCAGAATATTTGGAAGTCTGAATTTTAAGACCGCACACATTCTCCAGAGCCCAGGAACTTTAAAGCCTTGTTAAGAATGACAGGTCTAACATCCTTACACATCTTGTCAGATTCTCTTTCAGAGATGTACCTACCGACCTTGGTGGCACTTTCTGTGCTGCTCTGCTCTTCACTCTTGGTAAATGGAGGGAAAGTATTAGTGTTCTCTTTAGACGGAAGCCACTGGATCAACATGAAAGTCATCGTTGAAGAGCTTCACTCCAGAGGCCATGAAATCACGGTGTTGCGGCCATCAGACAGTTGGTACATCAAGGCAGAATCCCATCAATACAAGACCATCACCATAAATTCTCCAGGTGGTTGTGATGAGGAAAGCTTGGGGTCATTTACATACAAATTAATGAACATGCGGCGGGAAGGCGCCTCAATTTGGACTCGTATATCTCTGGAGTATGAATTTCTGACACAGTTCTATCAGTTGAATAAGCAGATGGTGAAGATGATGGTCGATGTGTTTGAGAACAAGAAACTGATGCAGAGCCTCCACGATGGCAAATATGATGTGTTTCTGACAGACCCTGCAATAGGAGGAGGGGTACTTCTGGCTCACCGTTTGGGTCTTCCACTTGTTTTAAACGTGAGGTGGACTGTTCAGGGTGAGGCTCATCATTCAATTGCTCCTTCCCCATTGTCTTATGTCCCAATCCCACAAACAAAGCTGACTGACAAGATGACGTTTCCCCAGCGGGTCAGGAACTTTCTTTTCTATTTCTATACACGTTTTCAAATTAAGTGCATCTCAGACCAAAACTACCAACCATTTGTCAATCATTACTTCGGCCCTGATGTTCACTACATGGAGCTGTTCCAATCAGCAGACATCTGGTTGATGAGGAATGACTTTACTTTTGAGTTTCCCCGCCCCACAATGCCAAACGTCATCTACATGTCAGGATTTCAGTGCAAACCCTCTAAGCCCCTCTCTAAAGAACTAGAGGATTTTGTGCAGAGCTCTGGTGAACATGGCATCATTGTTATGACATTGGGCACCTTGGTCGGAAATCTTCCTGAAGACATGACTGAGGACATTGCTGCTGCTTTTGCCCAACTTCCTCAAAAGGTTATCTGGAGGCACACAGGCAAAAGACCATCCACCCTCGGCAACAACACCTTGCTTTTGGACTGGCTGCCTCAAAATGACCTACTGGGTCACCCTAAGGCCAGAGTGTTTGTGGCCCACGGAGGCACAAATGGTGTTCAGGAGGCTGTTTACCATGGCGTTCCCCTGGTCGGCCTACCCCTCATGTTCGACCAACATGACAACTTCTTCAGGATGAAAGTAAGAGGTGTGGCCAAAGTGCTGGACATTTCAACTGTGAACAAAGACAACTTCCTGGAGGCACTAAAGGAGGTGCTCTACGAGCCGTCCTACAGGGAGAAGATGAAGGCGCTGTCCAACCTGCACAGAGATCAGCCCATGAAACCCCTGGATCGTGCCGTATTCTGGATTGAGTTTGTCATGAGACACAAAGGAGCTCCGCATCTAAGGACAGAATCTTACAAGATGTCCAGGATCCAGTACCACTCCATTGATGTAGTGGCGTTTCTGCTGGTAATTATTCTGCTAGTTGTAACTCTTTTCATTGCAGCAGTAAAGATTTTGTGGCGGATGGTGTTTTGTAGAAGCAAAGTCAAAAAGGAATGATGAATGTGCCGCAACGTAGTTTTGATACTGTCACTTTCTGGAAATTGATTTCATGTAAAGAAAACAGCATTTGTAATCTGTTCCGTTAGGGTTAGGGTGTATTTAGAGTCATGAACTGGATAAAACTGTACTGGTCTCTGAACATGCCTCTGAGTATGTGGTTGCACACAGTGTGTGATGAACTCCATCAAGGAGGTGATATTTTCTTTCCTGTTTTTCTTTTCTTTGGTCTGTTTGTTAGTTAGCAGCGTATCTCAAATCTTTGGTGAATGTTAGGACTTTACTCAAGTGATCAGTTCTTTGTTCATATCCAGGAACGTTTTGAATAGTTCTTAACAATGCAGGATTTTTATTATTCTCATGAATGACTACATTTAGTTGAATAAAATAAAATGCATTTTATTAAAATCAATATATGTCTATCAGTTGGGCTGGGTGATAATTCATTATTGTTTATTGACTTTACATGAAACAACATTGTAATGATATGCTCTTAAAATGTTATTATTCCACACATTTCTGTTGTCCAAATGAATTATTCTGAGCAATCTGTAATTAGAAAAATCACCTGTTTAAATTTTTGACTTTTGTACATGAAGAGTTTGGTCTCATGTAATGCATAATAGTTCATTGCTTGGACTGTTTTTATTATTTTATATGTGACTTTATAAATATTTCAAGGATTCAAGGAATTTATTATCATGTATATTAAAATATCACATGTGCATCTTCTTATAAATGAAATACCTGTGTCCTTGTTGCTCCCTCTACAAGTTTGCCCAAAATATCTGACCATAAAACCACACAAGTGGACATTAAACACTAGCATATCTAATTATTTTCATGCCAACTACAACCAGTCCCATCAGATTTGGCAGTAATCCTGCAAAACCATTGCAAGTTTCTAAACTGAAAAACATCTGCTGAGGATATGTAAACTCTGGTTTGTGGTTAAAACGATGACAGGACTTTCCATCTTGGAAGGTCCTAAACCATGTAAAGAACTAAACACTAATTTAGTTTAAAATCTCTCCACAAGGTATGGGACCTCTTCAAGATGGCAAGTCATGTCATTATCTAAACTACCAACTAGAGTTTGTGAATTAGTCCAACTTCCCCATGACAATCAATCCTAAGCAGATGCTTTAACACATATAGAACTAGAGCCATATCTATTGCAGATGTGAAATGAAACATGGTTCTGCAACTGCATGGTAGCTTGTCACCTAGACCTATAGACTGTGTAGATAATATAATCTAAAATACTTTTTCTACAGTTCTAGATTAGATAATCTACAGTTTTAGATCTTCATAAGGTTCAGGACCTTTTTTAGAGGGGGGTTTGCCAATTAGTCAGGCTTCCTAATGACAGACTCAATTGATCCTCGGTTTGCAAGAGGTAGAGGGATCTCGCAATGGTCCTGACCTTTCTGAAATAGGCCTGTGGATGAAGGTACATGATGGTATTTTCATATGTTTCTGGACCTTTGCAAGACAGAAAGTCACATCATTATCTCCATCATTAACCAGAAATAGCAAATTGGCCCAGTATTCAGATTCCAGGCTAAACTGATCCTCAGTAAATGTTTTTCAGACTAAAGATTCACACTAATTTTGCAGGACTACACTCAAATCTGAGATAACTGTTCAAAGTCAGCACAAGTTTTTTCAATTATTATGTATCTATTTTCTATATATTTATGTTCAATTCTCTAGAACTCAAGAACTATAAAGCCTTGTTAAGAATGACAGTTCTAACATCCTTACATCTCTTGTCAGACTCTCTTTCAGAGATGTACCAACCGACCCTGCTGGTGCTAGCTGTGCTGCTCTGCTCTCAACTCTTGGTAAATGGAGGGAAAGTACTGGTGTTCCCGATAGACGGAAGCCACTGGGTCAACATGAAAGTCCTCATTGAAGAGCTTCACTCCAGAGGCCATGAAGTCACAGTGTTGCTACCATCGGGCAGCTGGTACATCAAGGCAGAATCCCATCAATACAAGACCATCAACATAAATTCCTCACATGGTTTTGATGTGGAACGCTTTGGGTCATTTGTAATCAAAATGGTGAACATGCGGTGGGAAAGCCCCTCAATTTGGACTCGTATATCTCTGGAGTTTGAAGTGGTGATGCAGTTCTATCAGATGAATAAGCAGATGGTGGAGACAATGGTTGATGTGTTTGAGAACAAGCAATTGATGCAAAGCCTCCACGACACCAAATATGATTTGGTTCTGACGGACCCTGCATTAGGTGGAGGGGTATTTCTGGCTCACCATTTGGGTCTTCCACTTGTTTTAAACGTGAGGTGGACTGTTCAGGGTGAGGGGCATCATTCAATTGCTCCTTCCCCATTGTCTTATGTCCCAATCCCAGCGACAGAGCTGACTGACAAGATGACATTTCCCCAGCGGGTCCAGAACTTCCTTTTCTATTTCTTCACACGTATTCAAATTTGGTACGTCATAGACCCAACCAACCAACCATTTGTCAATCATTACTTCGGCCCTGATGTTCACTACATGGAACTGTTCCAATCGGCAGACATCTGGTTGATGAGGAATGATTTTACTTTTGAGTTTCCCCGCCCCACAATGCCAAACGTCATCTACATGTCAGGATTTCAGTGCAAACCCTCTAAGCCCCTCTCTAAAGAACTAGAGGATTTTGTGCAAAGCTCTGGTGAACATGGCATCATTCTTATGACATTGGGCACCTGGGTGGGAAATCTTCCTGAAGATGTGGCTGAGGACATTGCTGCTGCTTTTGCTCAACTTCCTCAGAAGGTTATCTGGAGGCACAAGGGCAAAAGACCATCCACCCTCGGCAACAACACCTTGCTTTTGGACTGGCTGCCTCAAAATGACCTACTGGGTCACCCTAAGACCAGAGTGTTTGTGGCCCACGGAGGCACAAATGGTGTTCTGGAGGCCAGTTACCATGGCGTTCCCCTGGTCGGCCTACCCCTCATGTTCGACCAGCATGACAACTTCTTCAGGATGAAAGTAAGAGGTGTGGCCAAAGTGCTGGACATTTTAACCCTAAACAAAGACAATTTCCTGGAGGCACTAAAGGAGGTGCTCTACGAGCCGTCCTACAGGGAGAAGATGAAGGCGCTGTCCAACCTGCACAGAGATCAGCCCATGAAACCCCTGGATCGTGCCATATTCTGGATCGAGTTTGTCATGAGACACAAAGGAGCTCCACATCTAAGGACAGAGTCTTACAAAATGTCCAGGATCCAGTACCACTCCATTGATGTGGTGGCGTTTTTGCTGGCAATTATTCTGCTAGTTGTAACTGTTTTCATTGTAGCAGTAAGGATTTTGCGGTGGATGGTGTTTTGTAGAAGCAAAGTCAAAAAGGAATGATGAACGTGCCGCAACATAGTTTTGATACTGTCATTTCTTTCCTGGAAGTTAATTTCTTACAAAGAAATCAATTGTAATGTGTTCTGTTCTGTATTAAGAGTCATGTACAATGTAAAAGCAGTCTTGTACTGGTATCTGCACACCTAATAATATGTAGTAGCACACACTCACAAACCTCACATGGTGCAATGACTTCCATCAAGGTGATGTTTTCTGTGGTAATAGGAAATCTCAAAATGTTGGTGGATGATATGACTTAAGTCAAGTGATCAGTATTCAGTTTATATCCAGGAACGTTTTGAAGAGTTCTTAACAACGCAGGGTTTTTCTTATAATCATAAACAACTGTATTTACTTGAATGAAATGAAATAAATACATTTTATAGAAAATAGCACATGTTCTGTAATTGTCTGTCACTTGGGCTCAGTGATAATTCAATATTGTTGTTGTTGGGGGGAGTAGCATCCACACATTATATTCCGTCACATAATGAGTATAATATACTACATTTCTCTATTTAGCGTCGTCAGATTACCCACGGTTGCTAACTTCAGGGCTAACCCCCTTCACTTTTCCAGCAGTTGGGTAAACAACGTTACTTTTCCTGGTCTTGACAAGCTGCAGCATTTATTAACTAACACATTGTAGTCTGTACTGTACATTTACTGCCTGACAACTTACTAATGACAACTAACGTTAAAAGTAAAGTTAGGCCTTGCTGCCTGCTTCTCGACTCATAATAAAAAAGACGAGAGAAAGAGAGAGAGAGCACCAGCAAGAGAGTGAGTGAGAGAGAGAGAGAGAGAGAGAGAGAGAGAGAGAGAGTAGCAGTGGTCGAGCGAGCTAGAGAGTGAATGAAGAGAAAGAGCGCTGGTAGTGAGACAGCCAGTGATTCAGATCAATAAAATGTTATTTTCTGATTGTTTCATAGCGGTTATGTTCCGGAGGACAAATAAACATGCCCCAATTATATGGGAACATAGATGTCTGCTGTTTAAAATTAAATGGGAGCTAAGGAATCTGAGAAGGTTTTGTAAATAGGGGTGGGACAAATATAAAAAAATAAGAATTTAATTATGTTCTATGTTCTATAGTTATTTTTTCTCATTACTTTTTAAAATGATCTGAAGGATCTGAAGGAAAGGAAAGATGATTCATTTTCATACTTTTCTCTAATCTTTGATTTTTTGTGAAATCAGTTTATTCTTTTTTCTTTGGGCCTCAAACAGATATTTAAATGAAACCATGTGAGATGTTTAGAGGGGAAATAAAGGTCTCTTCAGTGGAACTAATTACTAATAAACATCTGAAACCCCAACCTGGAGCGTCATGCATTCCATCTTTTTGAGGGAGCACAGTTTCACTATCTTAATGTTCACAAAAACTAAGTTCTTGCCTGTAATCATCTAATTTGGCTGCTATTTATCATCAAACTGCCCTCTATCAGTAACCATCTGCAACTAAATGACACTCCAATTATTAACACTTTAATTATTCACTGTCCAATATCGAATAATAATATTAACAGGAGCATGTT
This sequence comes from Thunnus albacares, assembly GCF_914725855.1. Classification (NCBI taxonomy): domain Eukaryota; kingdom Metazoa; phylum Chordata; class Actinopteri; order Scombriformes; family Scombridae; genus Thunnus; species Thunnus albacares. The sequence continues at coordinate 36,096,467 of NC_058107.1, read as the reverse complement.
GTTGTAAAGGCTTTAGACTCTACCTATCTCTATCTCTAACTCTAATCTATCTATGCCATTGAGGTTTATGTGCCTTTGGCACATATTATTCTGCAACCTCAGGTAAAACTTATCTCAGTACTACTTCTGACATTCAAGTTCTATGGTCAACATGTGAGCCTGTCACTGGTTGAGCTCTACGTTGTGTAACCAACTTCCTGCTGCTGCTGCTGCACACCTCACACTCCGAACTTTAGTCCTGTTATCTCGGTGTCAACACCCCCCGAACTGCTTTAACCCTCAGAGCTGGGTAGCAGTCAGTCAGCTTTCTGCTGTGAGGGAGGCTGGTCCCACAAACGGCAGGATCGTATTGACACTTGAAGTCTGTTTCCTGGGAAGCTCTTTGTAAGTCTTTATATTAACTTCAGATTCAAGGTTTAAGAAGCTAAAACTAGGATATAGTACCTAGAATTAAAGCTAAAAACGATGTCCAGATGTTTCAGTGCTGCTGTTTTTGTGTTCTTATTGGATGATGTGAGAATTACTGCGATGTTTACGTGCATGAATGGTGTTCAGCTAAACCCTAAGTATTTACAGGTGGATGCTCCGGTGTCACAGAGCCAGACAGTAAGTTCCAGATATTTCACACTGAGGAGCAAAACAACATAACTGTGCTTTATGAATGCACTGGGCAACCTAATTTAAAACTGGGCTCATTCACATTTATACTGTTCCTTCAAAGTTTAAGTCATTAACCGTAAGAAGATGTGAAAGAATTCGTAAAAGTTTGTAGGTTTGTGGATGGGCAGTAGCAGAAAAAAGGATGCTAGAGAATTATTTTGAAAACAGTTTCTTCTTAATGCAAATGTGCAACAACTTTTCACTTGTGTTCACAGTTTTATTTTTTGTAAAGCACTTTGAGCACTTCAGTGTGAAAATAAAGTGTATTATTACTACTAACTATTATTAGCGGTAGTAGCAGTAATAGAAGAGTTGCAGGTTGTAAACCACAGAAAAAGTAAATAATGTTGGAAAGTGTGAAGCACTTTATAAAACTAAATATGACCGTTTGAATGACATTTGTGGTTCTAATTCATGTTGGCACCTTATGTAAAAACTCATTACCTTTGAGCTTTTAAATACAAAAGCAGTGTTTCCCCTAGGATGACTGCTTCGGGAGGGAGGGGGGGTGTTCAAGCACATGTGTTGTGCAGCAACACGTGCATGAACACAGAGCAGTGCAACCTGAGGAACTGAACATCTACCAAAGGCAAAAAGCTTTGCAAACCTCCTGGGATTTGGGTGCAGTAATTCCAGCACAGTATAGTTATGTAATCAAGAAAACGTTATTGAGCTGTAGGGGTTATGCAAGTCTTTGGTCGGTGTGCCTCAGTGTGCAGACAAATAGGGAAAATCCTTTTTGGAAGCACTGTAGTGGAGTGTGTCAGGTTTGGTGTGGCTGCATTGTACAGATATTCTTCAAAGAAACTTTACTCTAAACTGTGATCAGGTGTCATTTGTTCATCTCTGAAACATTGTGTAGAATATGTCTTTGCCTAAAGTACACCTATAATTTAAGAGAGACATAGTTTTACAAGATGTCCAGGATCCAGTAACACTTCATTGATGTGGTGGCGTTTCTGCTGGTAATTATTCTGCTAGTTGTAACTGTTTTCATTGCAGCAGTAAAGATTTTATGGCGGAGGGTGTTTTCTAGAAGCAAAGTCAAAAAGGAATGATGAATGTGCCGCAACGTAGTTTTGATACTGTCACTTTCTGGAAACTGATTTCATGTAAAGAAAACAGCATTTGTAATCTGTTCTGTTAGGGTTAGGGTGTATTTAGAGTCATGAACTGGATAAAACTGTACTGGTCTCTGAACATGCCTCAGAGTATGTGGTTGCACACAGTGTGTGATGAACTCCATCAAGGAGGTGATATTTTCTTTCCTGTTTTTTCTTTTTTTTTTTTGGTCTATTTGTTAGTTAGCAGGGTATCTCAAATCTTTGGTGGATGCAAGGATTTTAGTCAAGTGATCAGTTCTTTGTTCATATCGAGGAAGGTGTTGAAGAGTTCTTAACAATGCATTTTATCATTCTCATAAACGACTACATTTAGTTGAATAAAATAAAATGCATTTTATTAAAGTCAGTATATGTCTATCAGTTGGGCTGGGTGAAAATTAATTATTTTCTACTGACTTTACATAAAACAACATTGTATTGATATGCTCTTAAAATGTTATTATTCCACACATTTCTGTTGTCCAAAATAATTATTCTATTCATGCCAACTACAACCAGTCCCATTAGATTTGGCAGTAATCCTGCAAAACCATTGCAAGTTTCTAAACTGAAAAACATCTGCTGAGGATATGTAAACTCTGGTTTGTGGTTAAGACGATGACAGGACTTTCCATCTTGGAAGAACCTCAACCATGTAAAGATCTAAACACTAATTTAGTTTAAAATCTCTTCACAAGGTATGGGACCTCTTCAAGATGGCAAGTCATGTCATTATCTAAACTACCAACCAGAGTTTGTGAATTAGTCCAACTTCCCCATGACAATCAATCCTAAGCAGATGCTTTAACACATGAAGAACTAGAGCCATATCTATTGCAGATGTGAAATGAAACATGGTTCTGCAACTGCATGGTAGCTTGTCACCTAGACCTATAGACTGTATAGATAATATAATCTAAAATACTTTTCCTACAGCTCTAGATTAGATAATCTACAGTTTTAGATCTTCATAAGGTTCAGGACCTTTTTTAGACGGGGGTTTGCCAATTAGTCCGGCTTCCAAATGACAGACTCAATCGATCCTCGGTTTGCTAGAGGTAGAGGGATCTCGCAATGGTCCTGACCTTTCTGAAATAGGCCTATAGATGAAGGTACATGATGGTATCTTCATATAGTTCTGGACCTTTGCAAGACAGGAAGTTTCATAATTATCTCCATCACTAACCAGAAATAGCAAATTGGCCCAGTATTCAGATTCCAGGCTAAACTGATCTTCAGTAGATGTTTTTCAGACTAAAGACTCACACTAATTTTGCAGGACTACATTCAAATCTGAGATAACTGTTCAAAGTCAGCACAATTTTTTTTAAATTATTATGTATCTATTTTCTATATATTTATGTTCAATTCTCTAGAACTCAAGAACTGTAAAGCCTTGCTAAGAATGACAGTTCTAACATCCTTACATCTCTTGTCAGATTCTCTTTCAGAGATGTACCAACCGACCCTGCTGGTGCTAGCTGTGCTGCTCTGCTCTTCACTCTTGGTAAATGGAGGGAAAGTACTGGTGTTCCCTTTAGACGGAAGCCACTGGATCAACATGAAAGTCCTCATTGAAGAGCTTCACTCCAGAGGCCATGAAGTCACTGTGTTGCGGCCATCAGACAGCTGGTACATCAAGGCAGAATCCCATCAATACAAGACCATCAACATAAATTCCTCAAATGGTTTTGATGCGGAACACTTTGGGTCATTTGTAAACAAAATGGTGAACATGCGGCGGGAGGGCGTCTCGATTTGGACTCGTATGTCTCTGGAGTATGAAGTGGTGATGCAGTTCTATCAGATGAATAAGCAGGTGGTGGAGACAATGGTTGATATGTTTGAGAACAAGCAATTGATGCAAAGCCTCCATGACGCCAAATATGATTTGGTTCTGACAGACCCTGCAATAGGAGGAGGGGTACTTCTGGCTCACCGTTTGGGTCTCCCACTTGTTTTAAACGTGAGGTGGACTGTTCAGGGTGAGGGGCATCATTCAATTGCTCCTTCCCCATTGTCTTATGTCCCAATCCCAGCGACAGAGCTGACTGACAAGATGACGTTTCCCCAGCGGGTCCAGAACTTCCTTTTCTATTTCTTCACACGTTTTCAAATTTGGTACGTCACAGACCCAAACTACCAACCATTTGTCAATCGTTACTTCGGCCCTGATGTTCACTACATGGAGCTGTTCCAAGCAGCAGACATCTGGTTGATGAGGAATGATTTTACTTTTGAGTTTCCCCGCCCCACAATGCCCAACGTCATCTACATGTCAGGATTTCAGTGCAAACCCTCTAAGCCCCTCTCTAAAGAACTAGAGGATTTTGTGCAAAGCTCTGGTGAACATGGCATCATTGTTATGACATTGGGCACCTTGGTTGGAAATCTTCCTGAAGACATGACTGAGGACATTGCTGCTGCTTTCGCCCAACTTCCTCAAAAGGTTATCTGGAGGCACAAGGGCAAAAGACCATCTACCCTCGGCAACAACACCTTGCTTTTGGACTGGCTGCCTCAAAATGACCTACTGGGTCACCCTAAGACCAGAGTGTTTGTGGCCCACGGAGGCACAAATGGTGTTCAGGAGGCTGTTTACCATGGCGTTCCCCTGGTCGGCCTACCCCTCATGTTCGACCAACATGACAACTTCTTCAGGATGAAAGTAAGAGGTGTGGCCAAAGTGCTGGACATTTCAACTGTGAACAAGGACAACTTCCTGGAGGCACTAAAGGAAGTGCTCTATGAGCCGTCCTACAGGGAGAAGATGAAGGCGCTGTCCAACTTGCAAAGAGATCAGCCCATGAAACCCCTGGATCGTGCCGTATTCTGGATCGAGTTTGTCATGAGACACAAAGGAGCTCCGCATCTAAGGACAGAATCTTACAAGATGTCCAGGATCCAGTACCACTCCATTGATGTGGTGGCGTTTCTGCTGGCAATTATTCTGCTAGTTGTAACTGTTTTCATCGCAGCAGTAAAGATTTTGTGGCGGAAGGTGTTTTGTAGAAGCAAAGTCAAAAAGGAATGATGAACATGCCTCGACATAGTTTTGATACTGTCACTTTTTCCTGGAAGTTAATTTCTTACAAAGATATCAATTGTAATGTCTTCTGTTCTGTATTAAGAGTCATGTACAATGTAAAAGCAGTCTTGTACTGGTATCTGCACAATGACTTCCATCAAGGTGATGTTTTCTGTGGTAATAGGAAATCTCAAAATGTTGGTGGATGATATGACTTAAGTCAAGTGATCAGTATTCAGTTTATATCCAGGAACGTTTTGAAGAGTTCTTAACAACGCAGGGTTTTTCTTATAATCATAAACGACTGTATTTACTTGAATGAAATTAAATAAAATACATTTTATAGAAAATGGCACACAATCTGAACAATCTGTAATTAAAGACAACATAAAAAAATCAGTTTTTGTGCATACATACATATTACGTACTGCCCTATTCCTTAAAAGGAGGTACGTTACCAATAATTTCCCAGGCAATGACATAGAGGTTTGGAACAGCACTTCACAGAGGCTCCCAAACGCTATTGATTTCCGAATTAAAGGATATTTGGAGTTATTTTTGGCATTAAAAATATGTTATTTTGGCCTGGCGGGCTGCCGAGCCTGTACAATTATAGGGGAAACTCTGACGTCTGCTGTTTAAAATTAAATGGGAGCTAAGAAATCTGAGAAGGTCTTGTAAATAGGGGTGCGATAAATATAAAAAAATAAGAATTTAATTATGTTCTATGTTTGCTTTTAAATGAACTTCAGCACACTGTCTTGCTCACTGGTGGAGTATTATTTAGCTTACGATGTTTCCGTCTGTCCAACCTTCATCAGGCATGGCAACCATCACAACACTTCCATATTCTATATACACACATAGAAGCTGTCTCAATCATCCAATCAGAGGACAACAGAAATATGTCTAACACTGGTTTTCCACCAACGCACCTGTCACATATTCAGATGGGCAGACTTTTTTCAGTTCCTGTTTCAGTTTTAAAATTGTTGAAGCTGGAGTTTATCTGAGAAATGTATCTTTGAAACAAAACAGGATCAAAAGAAAAGCTCTTTCAATGACTAAAGAGTCCAGAAAATACAGCCTGACATAGGTACACAGGGAAGTAAAAATACTGTACATGTAAGTCGAAAAAGAATACACAGGTCTCAGGAGCTGAACTTGTGGAATAAAAAAAAAAAAATGTCTTTGATTACAGATGAAAGAGAAAGAAAGTGTGAAGACAGAAGATGTTTCAATCTACTATACGTGGGCTCTATTTACTGAAAATTGTGTATTGCACTACTAAAACTACTACTACTAAAAAGAGTTTGTTTATTAACCTGCTGTGTTTTTCTTTTATGTGACATGACCTAAATTAATGCCAAAGCGGTTACACCTGGAAACCCAGGTATTAGAATTTATTAATGGCCTACTTTTGTGGGTTAACAAGGTTTTTAAGAGATTGAAATGGAGGCTCCAAATACTGCAGAGTTGATTGGCTGATGAATAAAATCAAAATATCCTGACAGACTGGCCACCAAAACAAACATGGGTTAAGTCAATGAACTCAATGAGAATGAAGGTTAGATTTGTATTTGAACTTGAATGAATGTGTTAATGTAACTAATTTTATTTAGTGATTACTCAACATTTGTAATGTCTGTATGTGAATATTTTGCTTTTTTATGACTCACAGACAGAACAGATGCTCAGTGTAAAGAGGAGAAAGAGTTTAGTTTGGTGTCAAACTCACTGTTGCTGTGTGGAGCAGAGAGAGATGATTCTCCGGCCGTCGACAGAGGCTGGTCGTCCTTTTCTCTGTTAACATCTGCCTCCCTGTGGAGGAGAGAGGAAGGACTGCACAGAGAAAGAGAGAGGAAGACTTAATCAGATCCTTTACTTAAGTAACAGTAGCATTACCACAATGTAAACACACTTGATTACAAGTAAAAGTCCTGCATTTAAAATCCTACTTAAGTGAAAGTATTATCAGTCAAATTTACCTAAAGTACTCACTCTGCAGTAAGATTCCCAGTGACTGATATATTAAATACATTTAATAAAGTACATTATTAATACTGATGCATCAGTGTGTAAGGCTACATTGTTGTTGTAGCTGCTTGAGGTGGAGCTAGTTTGAACTTGTTTATTTTTATATTAAATCTAAAGGAAAGGAAAGATGATTCATTTTCAGACTTTTCTCTAATCTTTGATCAGTTTATTCTTTTTTCTTTGGGCCTCAAACAGATATTTAAATGAAACCATGTGAGATGTTTAGAGGGGAAAGTCTCTTCAGTGGAACTAATTACTAATAAACATCTGAAACCTCAACCAGGAGTGTCAAGCATTACATTTTTTTGGAGGGAGCACAGTTTCACTATCTTAATGTTCACAAAAACTAAGTTGTTGCCCATAATCATCTAATTCAGCTGCTATTTATCATCAAACTGCCCCTATCAGTAACTATCTACAACTTAATGACACTCCAATTATTAACACTTTAACCATTCACTGTCCAATATTGAATAATAATATTTAACAAGAAAATGTTGGTGTAAAGGCTTGACTCAGGGGTTTAGTTATCGGGTTAGCTAGCAGCACTGTTGATTATTTAACATTAAGTAAAGAAAGCTCACATTCTCAACACATAGCTCCTGTTTTTACTGACAATATTTAGCTCTCAAGTCCTCATAAAAATCTCATTATGTCCATTCTCTGTTCTTGAAGGACACATTTCAGTGCTGTAAATTTGTTTTGACAAAAACAACGATAACTTAGCTAGCTAGCTTGCTAATAATAGCAAACAACAACAAGCTAACACTAATGTTAATGACTTTAGTGTCATAGTTAAAACCTCTGATGTCACTTAAAGTCACTTTAAAGGGAAATTACAAATTAATTCAAGTCAAACTGTTTTATATCGTGAGCTGAGGTTTGTTATTCATACCTCACACTGTGGTTAACGACGAAACTACACAACTTAGCGCTTTCTAGCTGGAAGGAACCAAGTAGCCTAAATAGAGGGGAGGGGGGTCTGCATGTGAGTTATATATGAATTAAAACTATAGATTGTATATTATACACAGTGGTGGAAAATATCTTCGTACATTTACTCAAGTACTTTACTTAAGTACAATTTTGAGGTCAAAACTGTACTTAAGTAACTTGAGCAAATGTACTTTAACTTCTTAACACCACCCACCATTACAAACATCATCAGGGCATCAAATTGGCACAAAAAGTCTGACTCAATTGAATTATACACAATCAAAAAAAAAACTACCTGACCAACTGGAATGAAATGACCAAAACACAAACTATATTATGTGTCTCTAAGATGCAGCTAAACACCACCATGAATAAGGGATTCATTTCTTCACAAAGCACATCTATACTTCTTGGGAGAGAAAAGAAGAGGAAAACACTCCTCATATATATATATGTTATAATGGATTGTACTGTTTAAAGTGTATTCATTACCTTGTGATCGTGTGTTTTCTTGTGAATCCATAGTACACAATTAACTTTGGTGGTTATGTACGATACCTTTAACATTCATGCTAATAAGCTTACCGGAATTTGTGGGAGGGATGGCAGATGGTTATCAGACTACAGGAAATAGTCTCTCATTTTGAATGTGTGTCTTATGTTTACTTTCTCAGACTAATAAAAGTGATATACAGAGGAAGTTATGTCTGTGTATCGTGCTGCAGATACAACTTATCAGCTTAAATCACAAAAAACAGGACTGCGGCTGAGAGACAGAAGCATCGCGTCTAAACAAACTAAACTTAGACAGATTTAAACAAACTGAATTCAGCTGGGGAGTGCATTCACATGAAGGCAAATACATGTTTTAAACTTTATCCTTAATTACATCTGTGTATCATTTCATGCATTTCCATTTTCTTTTTCATCTTATACTGCGTTCAAATGCACAAACAAACTTTAGATGACAGCATAGTGGTTGTTTGTAGTAATATTAAGCATGGTTTCATCTAACTGTTTCCATGCACATTTTCAGTTTGTGCGTAGAAATACCGGCTGTAAATGGAAATGCTGGTAATTAGGGAATAAAAGAAATATTGCAAAACTGATCTGAGGTGTTAAAGTTGGCATATCCAAAAAGAGAAGAGACAATGAAAGCTGAAGGGAACTTATATCTCTAATACACCTTGACCCTGCTTTATGGTGTACGTAACCGTTACGTGCTGTGACAAGATTACACAATAATCATGTAATCTAGTGCAATCATCTTGAATAAATGAAAGGTAATTAATGGAAAAATGCAACTGATAAACATGTTATTTTGTTGAAACTTCAGAAATCTTGTGTGACAACTGAGTAGAAATATAAAGAAATATGTAGCCTGTTTGCTTTTTGCTTGGTAACCTGATGTGGTTTTAACTTTTATGTGTCATGATCTAAATGAATGCCGAACCGGTTACACCTAGAAAACAGGATGTCACATTAGAATTTGACTATTTTATTCAGTTTTATGAGATTAAAGAGGAGACCCCAAACCGATCATTTAAACTTACTGCTGAGTTGATTAATCGATCAGTCAATCGACAGAAAATGACGTCATTTATGACTCAAAATTCTCTGGTTTCTAGCTTCTCCGGTGTGAGAATATGCAGCTTTTCTCTATTTTATATCATCGTATAAAAAATATCTTTGAGTTTTGGGCTGCTGATTGAAGTAAGATATCTGAGGATGTCAAATTGGGCTCTAGGAAATTGTAGCGGGTATATTTGAATATTTTCTGACATTTTATAGATTTAACAGTTCATTAATCAATAAAAAATATCCAACTTTTTAAATCAGTAATGTAAATAACCATTAGCTGGTAGAAATTATTATTTTTTCCCATTACGAACATTTGCTTCTTGACCAGGTTTCCTTTCTAATGTCTAATAAAGGCAAATGTTTGATCTCTAAATATAAAATATGAAGCAAATATCAATATATCAGTCATCAGAAATCTCCTGTGATGCCATGTTATGTCACTGAGAAACTTTTCTGCTCCTCTGAATAATACAAAACCGGTTCTCGATGTTCTTGTCTAATATTGTGTTTGATATTTTAAACGAAGCCTCACCTCCTGGGACAGACCCCCTCCTCTCCACTCAGGCTGCCGTCCCTCAGCCCTCTGTGGCAGGACGGCGGGCTGACGGCGGTGCAGAAAGCCG